>NW_027281037.1:0-35000 GCF_046629955.1 Centroberyx affinis | reverse complement strand
GTGTGTGTGTGTGTTAGCCAGCCGGGGCTTAGCTAGCGGAGCTGTCAGCGCTCATTGCTGCAGCTCTTTTCACGGCGTCACGTGAGGCGAGACCCATCACACTTCCTGCCAACTCACCAGTGTGGGGCTCAGCACCCGAAAAAAACACTTTAGAACTCTTTTGCTGGTGATTCATTTCAAAAGCAATAATACTGTGTTTTGTTACGCTCTGTGAGAAGTCATTTGTTACCCTACTTGTTGTATTACTTTTCCATTACTCATCCCCTCTGATCTTAATTAATCAGGATAACTCAATTGCCTCGCCTGGTCACTTCAGTGTGAATGATCAGAGAAGGCAAACAGCGTTGATGTCCAGTAGGGCTGCAACTAACGATTATTTTCATTGTCGATTAATCTGTCGATTATTTTCTCGATTAATCGATTAGTTGTTCGGTCTATAAAATGTCAGAAAATGGTGAAAAATGTGGATCAGTGTTTCCCAAAGCCCAAGATGACGTCCTCAAATGTTTTGTCCACAACCCAAAGATATTCAGTTTACTGTCATAGAGGAGTAAAGAAACCAGAGAATATTCACATTGAAGAAGCTGGAATCAGAGAATTTTGACTGGCTGCTAAAGCGCCAAAGTGAAAAAAAAAACATTAGACTTTTGACCCAATGAGGGGAAATTTGGTTGGTAATTCACACCATAGGGAAAATGTTAATGTGTTGAATCCCATGGCATTTGGCAACAAATTCAGGGTGTCTGCAGGTCCTGAAAAAGTTTTACAATGTGTTGGATTTGATCACCTAGATTCAAGGCCTCCAAAGTCCTTGAAGATTGTTAAATATTTGCCTTTAAGTCTTAACAATGTTTTAAAGGTTTTAGAGGTCTTGAATATATCGTATTTCCTCTAATAGTGGCCAGTAGTCAATTAAAAGCCGGGTCTCAGATAATGTCCGGGGGCGTGGTCGACAAGAACAAATAAAGGCCGGCCCCAAATACAGGCCGGGGAAAAAAACAAAGGAAACAAGCGTGAATTTGCAATAGCACAATAATACACACACTGTGTGGCTATAGGCCGCCAAAGGGTGGGGAAATTTTTGTGGACCGACCAACCAACCGACCAACCGACTGACAGAGCGAGCTATAGAGCTGCTGGTCGCAGCTAAAAACATCGGTAAACTCCTGGGCCTGGCGGAAGTCTCTGGAGCGTGCCGTCGTCGATTACCGTAATTATCGTAATGCGCAGTAACAAAAAAACGGCTACCTAACGAACCCAAACAGAAGCAGATCAGAAAACAAGGAGGCTTCGTACTAAAATATGAGCAAATATACTTATCAAACAGAGGGAATTAGAAATAAAGGCCTGACTCTAATATAAGCCTGCTTCCAATAAAGGCCTGGTACCCTCTGCAGTTGAGGTAAATAAAGGCCCGGGCCAATATTAGAGGAAATACGGTACTGTGGTTTCTTGGTAGGCTGTTGTTCTAGTGAAAACTCAGCCAGGTCAGGCAGACCCATTCTCTGGAAGGACAGTTTTTTGTTTTCCACATTCATTTCAGTGGCGACATCGGTGTTATATTTCATTCTTACTGGCATTAAAAAGGTCTTAGAAGTCTCAGATTTACTGTGATGAAACTTGCAGACTCCTTGGAATTGGTACAGCTGATGCCATTATTATGCAAATTAGCATGTGACATCATCCGGCCCTCAGAACTGCCAAAGACCCGTTTAGAGCCAAACAACCCTGTTATTTGACGATTTATTTTAGGGAGCAGCCAGAGATGCAACCAAATCCTCCTGAATTTGAATTGTAGAAAGAACCGACAAGTCCAGATCCTCATGTTTTTCTTTCTGAATACAAGAAAAGGACTGATTGTCACAGAAAATTTGCTCCTAAGATGTGAAGATTGATGGTTACAGCTAACATTTCCACAGTAACAGTGGAATTATTGTTTTCCTTTTATTGAGTAGATACTACTCATTTAGCAACAGACATGATTTGTACAAGGAAAAGTGTTGTAAGCTGTGATGAAATATGATAGCGGAGGAGTGAAATGTCTCTGACTGACCTGGATTTGCCTCTTGGAAAAACGATAAAGTCTGTGAAAACACTTCAGAACGTATCCATCCCCCCCGCTGTCCTTTAGCTTGAGATATCAGCGCGACATGCTGCGACATCCAGACTATCCACAATGAATTTTTCATACTAGGGTTTTCTGGCGATGGATTATGACATAATATGTCAATCACATTTCCTTGGCCGCGCTCTGAATTTGATGAGTAATGGGGATTTAGCTGCGTAATCCTGACATTCGTTACCTAACCATTCCCACTTTGCTTTTTTCTCATCTCTCTTTTCTTATATCCGTCTGCCTGTGTGTGTGTGTGTGTGTGTGTTCCGATGTTCTGAGCGTGCTTCTCCTTCTACGTTTTTTATTATCTGTCCGCTGCCATGTCTGTCTTCATGTGCGTTTCTGCGTGTGTCCGTTGTCCGTGTCTGTATGTCTGCGTGTGGTTGTTTCTGTCCGTGTACATGTATTTATTCTCTCTGTGCGTGTGCCTGGCGTTTGTGTGCGCGTGTGCGTCCCTGTGCGTGTCGGCCCGTCCCGCAGGCGAGCTCACCCCCCCGCACGAGCACAGCTGCCTGAGCGACGAGGACAAGGTGCAGGGCGGCGGGGCGCAGACCAAGGACCGCGGCACGTCCACCGACGCCCCCTGCAGGCACTCCCACACCTCGGGACACGGGGCCGCCACCGCCGCCGCCGCCACGCGCTCCAAGCTCCAGGAGAAGCCGCCGGCGCCCCCGCCCCCCCAGCACTACACGCCGGCCCCGCTGCACCCGGCGGGGAAGGCGGCGGATGGAGGCGGGCACCACCGCGAGAGGATCCGCTACCACACGGACGTCCGCCTAGAGCCCACCGAGGAGATCTACCTGACGCCCGTACAGCGCTCGGCCGACCCGCTGGACCCGCCCGGCGAGCAGGACCGGCCGTTCCTGTCGCAGCAGACCGAGCAGGGCCGCATGTCCATCAGCTCCGACACGGAGGGCCCGCCCCCGTACCAGCCCCTCCCCGACCGGACCAACCCCTCCATCCACGAGGAGGAGGACGAGGTCTACGTCCCCCCGCCGTCGTACGCGTCCTGCGTGGAGTCGCTCGTCACCCCGCCCGCCGCGGCTCCCTCCGCCCCTCCCGCCGGCCCCTCCTCCTCCCTCGCCCTGGACCTCAGCCTGAGGGGGGCGGGGACGGGGGCGGGGGCCGTGCTGAGGGCCGGGGCCGGGGTGGAGTACGTGGACGCCGCCGACGACGGCTACGGGGCGGAGGACGAGGACGTGGACAGGGTAATGATGGACGGAAGGATGAGGAAGGGGGGAGGAAGGGGAGGGGACGGCGGCAAAGCCCCGCCCCGGACTTCTATGAGCTCGGAGGCCAACGGCCTTTCGTACGACTCGGTCAAATACACGCTGGTGGTGGACGAACACGCCCAGCTGGAACTGGTCAGTCTTAGGCAGTGTTACCAAGGCTACAGCGACGACAGCGACTCGGCCACCGTCTACGACAACTGCGTCTCCTCTCCCTACGAGTCGGCCATCGGGGAGGAGTACGAGGAGGAGGAGGAGGAGGAGGAGGAGGAGGAGGAGGAAGAGGAGGACGGAGCTCGAGTGGGAGGAGTCAGGAGAGAGGCCACAGCCTGTCTGTCTGAAGACTCCACACCAGAGGCAGACATGCACTTCTCCAAGAAGTTCCTCAATGTCTTCATGAACGGACGCTCTCGCTCCTCTAGTAAGTCACTGGCAGGACACTACTCAGTATCACATGGCTATATAACAGTGGTGGAAGAAGTACTGAGATCTTTTACTTAAGTAAAAGTAGCAATACAACAATGTAAAGATACTCCAATACAAGTGAAAGTCCTGCATTCAAAATCATCATCTCAAAATTCAAAAAAAGTAAAAGTACATAAGTATTGGCAGCAAAATGTACGTATCAAAGTAAACGTACTCATTATGCAAACTGTCCCCATTTAGAGAGTTATATTTTTCATAAATCATTGGAATATTAATACTGATTTATTGACATTTATTGACAATTTAGCTATACTTTTGGGTAGTCTAATCTATAACAATGCTATTTTATAGTTATTTAATAAGATGATCAAATGTTTTAAATATAAAATATTGATCTGAAAAGTAACTAGTAACTATAGTCGTGAAATAAATGTAATGGAGTAAAAAGTACAATATTTCCCTCTAAAATGTAGTGGAGTATAAGTACAAAGTAGCATAAAATGGAAATACTCAAGTAAAGTACAAGTACCTCAAAATTGTACTTAAGTACAGTACTTAAGTAAATGTGCTTAGTTACTTTCCACCACTGGCTATATAACAGCATTTCATGCTCAAAACTAGTATTGTATGTTACAAGTGTGTTAAGGCTTCTTACTTCCAACAAGGAGGTTTTGTTTTCGCCACTGTTTGCAAATTATTGTATCTGTCTCAAAAACTTTCTGCAATGATCTCTGTGAAATTTGGCGGACACAGGCCTTACAAAAAAGCCACATGTGAAAACACACGTGAATTCAAAGCACAAGCAAATGTGCTTTTTAGACACGGTTTTGCCTGTGAAATGAATTTTTCACACGTTAAACATTGTCACATGTAGCAGCAGGCCATTACATGTGGAAAAAAAACTCCTTTCACCTGGGAATTGAAATGTTCACATCTGAAGTTCAAACTGTCACACGTGACGTCAGAAAACAGCTTGTGAAATAAAACGCCTTGAGCCAGAGAACAACTGATTAGATGTGGTAGCGATTCAGATCTGGGATTTCTGCCATTAGATGATTATCGTTTTTTAGCCAAAACTATGAAACTAACGGAGATAGAGACTTAATTCCAAATCCTATGGGGATGTTTGTAGAGTCAGGAAATCAATCTTACTTACAATTGAAGTGACAGACATATACCTTCTACTTTACATATGGGGAAGTCTTATAATATTCTGAGATATCAGACCATATATATATATATCCAGGATATCCACATCAGTATTTTTCCTTTCCATGTGCCCTGCAACATTGCTCAGTTGTTTCACTAGATAGGTTACATTGATTGCTTGATTGCTTCAGTGACCTGATTTTACATTTCAAAATCATTTCAAGTACTATGACTGGAATACATTTCATAATACCAGACATAAAATTTTCCCCAGAATTATGCTTGAAAGCACATCGGCACTGCAAGCTATTGTCCTGTGTAATTCCCTTCAAACATAACAGAGCAGCAAATGCTGCCTAGCTGAGGTGGCAGTGTGGAGGGAAAGGCTTAAAGCAATTTCACTGTGAAGCACAGAAACCATGAACACAGCAGGCTGGAGATATTCAATAAGAGGTGGAATATATTAATAGAGCACAGATCTTCATCTACATCACTGCTTTATTACTGTGAGATCTTCTCTGGACTCTCTGCATAGACCCAGATTTTACATTATGATAAGAAGCAGAGGCAATCTCCCTTGATGCCTGTAAGCAGGGCTGGGTAATAATTCAGTATTATGGTTTATCTTCATTGTTTATTGTTTATTATATTACAATTCAATATTATTGTATACAGAATCATACTGTGATGAAATAATGATATGTAGTTATCGTAATTCCCAATTCAGTTGTCTAAATGAATGATAAAACGTAAATACTAATTCAACTTTCTCATGAAATGAGATCTGAAACAAATCAGGGAACATTATTTGAAAATTAATTACATCAGATCATTTTGTGGTACTTTATATTACCATGCAGCTCAGTGCAATGAGCATGAGTTTGATTATTTAGCACATTTTGAAAGTGATTTGAAAGTGATTATCATGATGGTAGTCTTGTAAATGAAAGCTATAGTTTTTGCTGTGTATGGATACTGTTATCAGCCTTCTGTCACCCACTCTGAAACCCAGCTAGACATGAGATTGTCCTGCTGGGTTGAGGGACGCCGTGTTAAAACAGCCTGCAGCTCTCTGGCTTCTCTCCCAAACCCTCTGTTCCCCTCTGCTTTCCAGAGGAATCACACATTCAAATCCAAATTCTGTGATTTTGTTTTTGCATGGACAGTTTTGCAGACCAACAGAGAGTGGAAAAAGACAGAAATGACCCATGGCAAGGCGGTGAATGACATTAAGGAATGTTTTTCGAAAGTTTGTTGTTCCCTGATCTCCCTCGGCAGAATCTGCTAAATATTCTGTCTCATTTTGGTTGTTTGAGAGTAAGAGCCAGTTTCTGATGAAATTCAAATTGCCTGAGCAAAGCATGGTTGAGTAAAGGAGGAGCTTTCCGGGGTGCAGCTAAGTGTTTAGAGAGACTCATAAGAAGTCCATAACTGGAAATTCAGAGGTTCAGTCCTCACAACAGACAATCACCAGCCATGTGTCCCATCAAAATGTCTGTGAGCATGACACTGAACCATTTTCAACCTTGCTACTCATTTTAAGTCATTCTGGATAAGAGCATCCGCTAAATGCCTAAATTGTAAATTATAATCTGGGCAATGGTGGTCAGAATTATCTTTTTGTCTCACCTGCCAAGGGCTGGTAAAGAAAAAATACCACCACCCTCCAAAAATAATTTTTACTGACCAAAATAATTAAGAAATACATCATCCTACCCATTTCCAATGCTATTTTACAGAATCAGGTACTCTGACAAGTGAGTTAATTTAAAACTCACCGACTCATACAGTGGATCGAGTTAGATCAGAATAGGCAGAATTCAAATTACAAGTTTAAGTTTGAGAGCAGGCAAAGAGCAAAAGATTTATAACCAAGACATGATTTATTTGACCCTGATTTATACGCCGAAGACAAAAATAACTGTCATTTGGTGCTTGGCGCATGGTAATTCTGGATCCTGATGGGCTACAAGGAAACATCACAGCAGGACTTCAAAATCTTAGTGCTTAGAGGGAAAAAAAAACAGCAGTCTAGATGACCTTGCAGTGTAACTGCAAGATAATGATGTTGAAAATGTCTTCTGTCACCTCCACGTTTACATTTTCTCTGTTTCTCTGAAAGAAATGCTGTTTGGTAGACCCAAAACCCAGTGGTCACCCAGTGGAAAAGGAAGAACAGGTCCGCAACAAAAATATCAAAAATAGCTTTGCCTGCTGCAGGGCATGCAGATGGGTTAATCCCGGCAATATGAATGTCGCACTGTGCAGGATAGGACAGACCTAGCTTTATAAAGATGACTCTGGGTGAGTAATAGCCATCAGGATCACTGTGCAGGAGGAAGTCCTTCTATGGAGATAAAACAAGCGGGAGGGAGAGGAGGGGGAGGACAGAGAGAAGATCCCGACTCCAGTCAGTCGCGGGATTAGCCTTCGTCAGGCTGACAGTCACCTTGGGGAAACCCCTGGGAAGTATCAGCAGTCAGCCTTTTTGACGTGCTGCAGACACATCCGCCCACATCGCGGTGTGTGTGTGCAAGGCAGCATGAATGGGGGGGAGGGAGGGTTGGTGGGAAAGAGGGAGAGAGAGAGAGAGAGAGAGAGAAATAAGAGATTCGTCCATTAATAACGGCACGTGTGGTGATTTCCTCTAATAGACCTCGCTGTCCTCTTGGATGCGGTCCATGTTTTTACAGAACTGTAATTCGCGGCTCTGTAATGCAACACAGATGCAGCCATTAGAAACACCACAGCTATTTATCTGACTAGTGCGGGGGGGGGGGTTGGAGTATCTCAGGGGAATATAGGTAGAAATACACAACACTCATCTATTTTACGCCTCGTTAAAGCGTGATTAATAGGCTGTAATCCATGCATTAAATTAAAGATAATGTGCCCTCATTGAGTTTTATATTTCTCAGCGATGGGCTTTGTTGCCGTTTGAGGCATCGGTTAATCTTCCCTCCTTTTCTCTTTCTTATTTTTTTTCCGTCCTCTTTTTTTTGCCCGTCTTCCCTGGTTCTCCAGGCGCTGAGTCATTCGGCTTGGTCTCCTGCATCATAAACGGAGAGGAGAGGGACCAGAGCCACAGAGCCGTCTACAGGTGAGGAAGAACTAACACCATCATCCTCATCATCTCATGACTGAAAGCTTAACCCGTTGAGCTCCAACGCTAATCTTGCCTTCTTGTGATCTTTGATTTTTGCTCAGCAATGCGCTCCCCTTCTGCATGTTTCCCCAGTAACAGTCACACTCCAGTTGGCACTGTGGAGATGCAGCTGCTGTACAAGACCTCAGGCTGATGAATACATGGAGAGAATGTGTGTGTATGTGTGTGTGTGTGTGTGTGTGTGTGGGTGTGTGTGTAGGAGGGGAGGAGGGGAGTGCAAGAGGCAGAAAAAATAGCAATGTAGTCACGTGAATGCCAACATCTTTCGCTGAATACGTTTCTATATGATTCTATATTTTTCTAGTGCACATACAGTCATAAGCACAGATTAAAGTGTGTGGGTGTTTCGTTCCTTTGCATGGCCGGACTCTGTCAGCCAGTTTTAGGCTTGTTACATGTCATTGTCGGGTGAAAACCTTGTGACTGATATTATAATGTTTTAGCTTCAATTGAAGGATTACATGCTCCTCTGTAGGTTTAGAAAGTTGACCCTTGGGCTGACGAAATCCTTTCTAAACCCACTGGATACACTAAAAAATGCACGGTGGTCAAGCTGTTTTTCTATGACATACAAAGTTTTTACCTGACAGTAGCCATATTACTCCTTACTCATTTCAAAGTAATGTCATTACTTCACTTAGTACTGCAGGCATTCATTTTCTTTCACTATTCTGTTACACCTCCAGAATTGGTGGTTGCAAAAAGCAGGATAAGTCATGGGAACCAGATAGTGTTGATGTCCAATGGTCTTGTCATCCTTTTACTCAATAAAATCAAAGTCATGGGAATGCTTCCAAGTACGGAAAATAAACTTTTGCACCATTTCTAAAGTGTGAGAGGTCGACTCACAACAGACAACTAATTATGAGGAAAACAAATCTTCTTGAGTTTTATTCTATGGCCTATAGTATAGTCTAGTCATACCTTCTGAAAACCAAATCTCAATCATTAGTGAAATCCATTACAAATCCGTGCAAAAAGTTAGACTCAGCGTCTTGCAGGAAGAGAGATCTTCTGTCAGTGAAAGTCGTTCCAGAGCGTGCTTTATTTTTTGTCTTTTTTTACCAATCCACTAAACAAGCCTGGCAGGTTTAGACACAACTAGCCTTCCAACCTTAGAGCTCATTTTCTCACTTTTAGGATGATGCTAGTTGCCTTCAATTACTTAGCATACTGTGTGCTAAAGAGTTAGCATGTTTACCGGACAGAGCTATCTACCGGAGACACAGAGATGATTTTGGTGCCAATCCTCTCGTCACATATTGGGTAACGTGACCAATGGGCCAAACTCCCAAAAAGTAGGTGTAGTCCTTTAAATCCTCTGCACTGTGGCATGTTAAACCCCTGTCTGTGTGATCCTGGCAGGTTCGTCCCTCGGCATGACGACGAGCTGGAGCTGGAGGTGGATGACCCGCTGCTGGTGGAGGTCCAGGCAGAGGATTACTGGTACGAGGGCTACAACATGCGCACCGGCGCCCGGGGCATCTTCCCTGCATACTACGCTATAGAGGTGGCCAAGGAGGCCGAGAGCTACAAAGGTACTGACACAGCCGGGCTTATTTACTGTAGAAGGCTGACTCTGAATCCGTTAGACCGTAAAGGTGCTGACAGGCCTTCTTTGAGTCGTGACTTGAATTGCAGACTGAGACCGTGGATACTTGATGAGTCATGACAGGCTAAAAATTGCTTTCCTTGTAAATACAGTTTGTTCATCTTATTTTATGCAGTTTAGTTGAGAACTTAAAGAGGTATTTGGGAATCTATGAGCCTTATCGACCTCTAGAGGCGAACAGTAGGAATTGCAACAACATTGATAGAACTTGTCTCCTCCTACACAAGTGTCTGGCCCCGCCCCCTGTCCCCTTGAGCTACAAAAGCCTGTAATTGACAACAATAAATCACATCTTCACAACAGAGAAGACCAAGCTTGCTAATTAGAGAAGAGATCCAACAGAAATGTCTAGTGAAGAGGTGATATATCACCATTCAAAATACGGAGGGAGGGGGCTATGGATGTTCAAAAACAGAGTTTGGGCCAGAATGTGAGCTTTGAAAGCCAGAAATCTCAGCACCAAGCTAAATAATTGTTGAGTCGTTGGTATTGATCAACAACCCAACTCTCTCTCTCTCCCTCCAAAGGCATAAATGCTGTAATAAAAATATTCTCTCTCTCCCCCTCCAAAGGCATAAATGCTGTAATAAAAATATTCTCTCTCTCTCTCTCCCTCTCCCTCCAAAGGCATAAATGCTGTAATAAAAATACTGTCTCCTTTTCTGTACCTTTTTTTGCTTTCCTCTACAGTGAAGAGCAGTGAGTGGATGGACAGATACCGGCTGAAATTCCTGGGCTCAGTCCAAGTGCCCTATCACAAAGGGAACGATGTTCTGTGTGCAGCTATGCAGAAGGTATGGGGCCCATGGTGTGTGTGTGTGTGTGTGTGTGTGTGTGTGTGTGTGTGTGTGTGTGTGTGTGTGTGTGTGTGTGTGTAGACTAGTGACTAGTGAAACAAGATGAAAGACAAACAAGAGGCACAAACACATTACCAACTACCACTCTTGTCACAGAAATAGCAGGTAAGGAGGACAGATGCAGGATGTGTTGGGATGTAAAAATAACACAAAGGAAACATTATTATTGTGTTACAGTTATATTAGGTCTAACCGTCTCTCTCTCTGCCACTTTTGGGACTTTTCAATTTGATTAGTCTTCTTTGTCTTTTCTTCACCGGCCACCAGATTGCCACCAATAGAAGGATGACAGTTCAGTATAACCCGCCCTCTTCTTGTATCCTGGAGATCAATGTGAAAGGCATCAAGCTTATGGTTCAGGACGACTACTATGCCTGCGACAGGGTAAGACCGTCTCTCTTTCTCTCTCTCTGTCTCTATCGATGTCTCTCTTTCTCATATACACACACATAAGTAAGTGCAAATATAAGCTAAAAATAAAACATGTCACCTCACACCAGAACCACATTGTACATTAAAGGAATGTCACCACTGTGTGGCCATTATCAGGTACTGCAGGGACAGATGCCGAGGGACATTTGAATCAGTGTTTTCATACAGAGATATAGCTTTTAGGTACATTTTAAAACAGTGCATATGGGAGGGCAATTATTAATTGTTAGTTTATGATCATTTTGACAAGGATAAACTGTTGTTTGATGGTAAATAAGACATTTATGCTGTCTCTGTTTCTGTTCCCTTTGTGTTTGCCCCTCCCTGTTCACAGAGTAATGAGTGCAATCACTTCTTCCAGTTAAAGAACGTCTCCTTCTGTGGCTACCACCCTAAAAACAGCAAGTGAGTAAAGACAGAAAGCAACGAGTGCTACTTCCAACCAAGGATGTGTTGTATGCAGATTGATTTATTAAACTGTGTCTCTGAACCTGTTTAGTTCTCTGTACTGATTTATTCCCATGTTATGCTGTGGAGTTAATAAGTGCAGGTATTGTCACGTACTGCACAGTCACTGAAGTTTATGATTGTGAATTGAAGCAGCTCTGATTTAAAATATTTGAAAACAATATATTGACCATAACAATTTAAAAAACTAATAGTTTAATTTGTCTTCAACAAAGCTCCCTACTCTGTTGTGCATCAAGGCGTGGATTCATTCACGTTGGGGTCTTGATTCACCCAAGGTTTATTTTGCCTAACCTCAGTTAGCTGAGTGTTTGTCTGCAGTAACCAAGCAGTAAGTCTCTTTACAACCAGGTGTCACTTGTTAATTTGATTAGAAATCAACAAATTGACCAGAATTTAGACTGCAGAGTGAGATGATCAATTGGGAAACAGCAGGTTGTTATTCAGCAATACCAGACGTCAGAATGTATTTAATGGCCAATCAGAATCGCGCATTTAACAAAGCCGTGAAATAACAATAATTATCATACTGTACATTCTGTTTGGAGTGCCTTACCCGTCTTGCTCGGCTCTTTGCAGGTATTTTGGTTTCATTACTAAGCACCCAGCAGACCAGAGATTTGCGTGCCATGTGTTTGTGTCTGAAGACTCCACCAAACCACTGGCAGAGTCAGTAGGGTGAGTTGGATTATCTGATGATTTGTTCTTTCCTCTTCGCTGTCTTGCATGCAGGGGGTTCCCACATTATACTTATCTCTCTGCTGATATTTGGGAAATGTATCAGTCAAACTGGTTTCAGGCCTCTAGAACATTCCGTACTCATGACTGTTACGTAGGTTTGCATGCCAAGTAAGGCCTAGAACTGAAGTACACTTTTCCCTTGTTTTCCAGGAAAGCCTTCCAGTTGTACTATAAAGAGTTTGTGGAGTTCTCCTGCCCAACAGAGGACATCTACCTGGAATAGCCCCGCCCTGCCTTCCACCACAGCCCTGTACAGTACACTGTATCATAACATAATGTTGCATGAAGGACCGACATATCTGAAAAAGAAAAAAATAGAAAATTAATACATCTGACAAAAAAAAAAAAAAAGCAGAAGAAGAAGGATAAAGTATTGGGACTCTCCGGTCGAACCTTTGTGCAGAAAGAAAGGAAGAAAATGAGCCAAAAGAATCAGAGCCGACACCGAGGAGTGTCATGAGAAAATAATATGCAAAATGGAGTCAGTGATGAGGCGGTGATCTCAGGCTGTCCATGGAAAGCACAACCATCGTATCACCACAGCCTTGACAGTGCTAGTTGGCCCATGGCCTAGTCTTAGTGGGTGCAACACCGGAAGCCCAGGAGCGGCGGGGGATTGCGCTGCCGTGCACTCGCACCCCAAAACAAGAAGCGACAGTCATCTGAGGTTTGGATAAGTGAACACATGTTGAGTTTGCTGTGACTTCTTTTTCAAATACTTAGTGTCTGAAGGTGAGGGAGCTGTATATGAAAAAATAAAGCCCTCACCCTGAAATGTAAACTAACTACAGAACTCCATGTAGGAACAGTGTGTTGTTTCCCTTTACCACACCTGCAAATGATGGCGAAATGTCTTCTGCCTTTGGTCTTAAAGGAAAAATCCATCCTAAAACAATTCAAACATGGTTAAAAAAAAACACGGCTGCTGGTGATGTACCTTACATTTCTGGGCCCATTTTGTCGTTTGGTGTATTTTTCTTACTTCCGCTGATAACTGGTCAATCGTAGACGAGGTGACCTCACCTCCAGATGTTTCCAGCAGCTACAATGGAGTTTGATATGAGAAAATGTTTCAGGATGTAAAACATCAGCGGTAAACGTCAGGTTTTGGTGTCAGTCCCTCAGAATCAAAGAGCGAGGGCTTCTTTCTAGAGCCGCCATTTTGCACCGAGAGACGTTCAACAATCATACAGGGAGAGATCCATCGTAGAAGAGGAGAGAGACCAATTTCTGGCCACAGGAGGAGGAGAGAGACCAGAATGCAATGCAGCCACGACTTCCATCTTTGTGGGTCTGTCGTTGGTAGCGTGTGAATCACAACAACCTCACTATTTCTCTCTCCATCTACACATACTGTATACAGCATAGAGACAGATAGACAGAAAACCCCCTTCTCTGGGGGTTGATGAAAGGCATTCTGGGAAACGTAGGAAACAACGCAAGATGAGGGAAAGTGGGTTCACCAAAAAAGTCAATTCCAACACTTCATGCACAAAATAACTCCTGGAAGAAAATGACTCACTGAACATCACAGACTGATGATATATAACAGTGTAAGAGTATCCGAGGGTGGATTTTTCCTTTAAGCCTTTTTGACGGCTTCTATTGGTATCGTAGTGCTAAGCAAAATGGCCTCCATCATTTGCCCAGTAAAGCCTTAGTCCTCAGTTCCCTCTCTAATCCCAGGCACGTTGCATTTCTCTACCTTGGGTTCCACTGAGGTATGAAACAGAAAAAGAAGTTTAACACCAAGAAAAAAAAAACAGATTAAGCTGTTCCTTTAGTGGTAAAAGATGAGGTCAGACGTAGAGAATCTCCTTCATATGGCATTACCAGAAACTTGCTCCTCATAGTTTCCACATAAGAAATATTAAAGGAGGGTTCAACGAGGCCATGATAAGATATTAGTAAGGGTTTGCCTACAGAGAGTACAGAGGTATAGACAAGGGAGCAAAAACAAGACTTTGGTGTCTTCAGATCTTCACTAGTAGTGCCTCTTTTTCTTACCATCTTACCATTCTTACCATCATCGTGACTTTCCTGAATGAACATTATCACAAGATTTTCAGCGATTGCCATAGAGTGCGTGTTGAATTTGAGTTTGAATGCAAATTGCGTTCTTGTAGGAGTAAGTTTGATGTGGCTACAGCTCAGCAGCAAAGACATGATGCTTTTTCCACTGCAGTAGTGTGCTGAGAAAAAACAACAAAACACTGCAACAATGGAAAACAGAAGAAATAGAAGTTCTAATCACACTATGGACCGACGAAAAAGCGCAGAATGATCTCAATTCCAAGTGGGCAAATTTCCCAAAATAAGCCGAGGACATAGGTTATGAGTAACAATGTCACTATTTACATTAACTTAGGTTAAAGTAATAATCCACAACTTTTTCACATAAATAAATGTCAGTTTTGCTACTCTCTATCGCCGATTGATACCAGTGATTCAACCTATACCCAGTTCATGAAAGCTTTTACATTTACTGCTCTAAACACCTAGTGTCTGGTAGGTCTTTCATAGGAAAAATCCTCTGGAGCACAGCAATAGCGGTTTGTTATGGAATAAACAGAAGAAGAAGAACTGGGTAGTTAGCATGAGCAGCGATAGCCACCATGGCTTAACAGACAAAGAAAAGAGAAACTCAAACTGCATCAACAGAAAATCCAAGGAAAAAGAAACAGAATAATCACTCAAAGGATGGCGAGTTGCTAAAAAGGAAAGCGACAGTTTCTGAGCCAAAGCTAGAGTGAAACATCGGCGTCACCTTTCCAAGACGAAAAACACTCTTTTGGTATGTTTTGCAGTCGTTCATTAGCCACAGTCTACACTGAGTCTTTATTATGATGCTGGGCCAGTGCCGACACCGAGTGCAAAACACCAAAGCAATGACCGCTTTCCACCAAAGGTGTCACCAAAAAACAGCAAAAAAGAACCTTTCAGAGTATCACTTTAAACTTTAAAGTGATAATCTGAAAGGTTCTTGTTGGTGGGGTTTTTTTTTCAGAATTTTCATTTTTGGGTTAACTTTTCCTTTAAAGTTTAAAGGAATAGTTCACCTAAAAATGAAAATTCTGTCATCATCTCCTCCCCCTCATGCCAGTTGAAACACAGGTGAAGTTTGTCCATATAACACACAGGGAGGTTGCCAGCACAACTCCATAGCAGCCTTCTCCAAAACAACTGAAGTCAGTGGGGACCAGTTCTTCAGAGTTCCGTTGTTTTGGAGAAGGCTGCTACCAAGTTGTGCTGGCAGCCTCCCTGTGTGTTATATGGACTAACAAATTTCACCTGTGTTTCATTTGGCATGAGGGTGAGTAGATGATGACAGAATTTTCATTTTTGGGTGAACTATTCCTTTAACTGCCATTGCTATGGTTACACATGTGCGTTCTGAACAGGGTCCCATACGTTCTAAATTGCAATGGAAAACCAAAAGGTGCCAGACCCAGGCCCAGCACGGGTACAGCACAGTCCTGCAGTGGAAAAACCATTAAAGACAACAGAGCAACTGACTGAGTGGCTTTACAAGAGGAGCTTCCTACAGCATTTATTATTATCTAACATTGATTTGTAACAAATTATTTCATTTGATCTATATTTAACAGAAGATAGAATGTCTGTAAAAGAAGGATTAATTTATGAAGGATGTGGAGTTTGTCAGTTCAGCCATCTCACTAGTCCCCTGTTTGTTTCTTTCAAAATGAAAACCACCATCAAAACAGAACCAACTCATCTGTTGTTACTGATTAAAGCCATCGTGTTCTCATCAAGAGATCAACACTGACTTTTATATGAGTTCCCTTCTCAAAAGCAAATCAGGCAGATAGAAGAAAATGTACTGTAGTGGGGGCTATACAAAGAGTGTACAGACATGCCATATATAAATAAATAATTTAATAACTGTAATTACAAATATTACATTGTATTGATTCAATATGTAGTATGTGAAATTTATTTTATTTTGGAATTTTTTTAGGTGTGAATTATTCTTTATTTAAAAATTTTAATGCAGAACGTGTGGTGTCCTGTCATCATTGTGTTGTCATCAAAGTATGAACATGTGCACACACACACACACACACACACACGTCTGTATTACTATACTTGTGAAGACCTTCATTGATTACATTCAATCCCTAACCTTGCAAGTAAAACCTTATTTATAAAACACTTTTCAGACAATAAGTCACAAAGTGCTTCACATGATAAGCACAAACAATATAAATAAAAGACCATACAAAATTGAGGTGATGCAATGCAGTAGGCTACCAGCTAAAAGGTACTTCAGTGCAGATTAGAGCAGCACCAGTAAACTCAAGAAATACATCATACATACAAAATCAGTAATATAATGTAAGGAGGCAGACCAAAATACAGATGGTAAAAGGAACACAGGGAGTGCTAAAAACAGGATAACCGTACATTAAAATAAGTCTTAAAACAGTACAAGCAAACATTTAACTGCCTCAACAATTAAGAAGTAAAATTAAAAGCCAAAGTAAAAAGATGGGTTTTTAAGCGTTTTTCTAAAACTGTCGACAGAAATAACTGTGCGGCAGTTCCATAATCTGGGAGCCAAAACAGAGGAAGCACCCTAACCGTAACCCTAAATCTTCCCCTAACCCCAACCGTGGGGACATGCCTATACCCAACCACCATCTTGGCTTTGGACAACCTTGACCACGATCTTGCCCTAACCTTAACCTGTTCACACCATGCTTATAGTTTTAGATTTAGATAAACTTTATTATCCCACACGGGGAAATTCAATGCGGTGAGACAATAGAGAAACAGAGAAACACGAAAGACAAAATGAGATAAGACAAGACGCAGTAAAATAGACATAAGAACAGTCGGCATTGTACAAATCCAATCCCCACAGCTACTGAGCTAACTGAGCATTAAACAAAGAAACAGCAGTAGGTACAAATGACTGTTTTGCCCTGTTGCTTCTTGTGACTGGGACACAGAGACGCCTGCCAGAGGCCAGGTAGACAAGTTCCTTGTTCAGGGGGTGGCTGGGGTCTGCTAGCCTGGTATCCAGCCCCCTCAAATTTGCATGGCGATTCATAAGGGTCTGGACGCGAGCCTATCCACCACTGATTCGGTGATATAATTTCTTGCCCCAACCGATTGGTTGCTGTTAGTTCTCAACGATCAAGCTCTTTGACCAATCACAGTAGCAAAGCAGATTGACGTAATCTGCAATAACAATCATGGCGGCGTTCACTTCCCAGTGAAGACAACAGTGTGTTATTGTTGTAGGCTACATACCATTTATGAGTGAGATGGACCTCGTCAACGACAATTCCAAGCAACCGATCCTTAACCGTCGGCGACGATATCATTTGTCGTCATTTGTTGCCACTTGTGGTCGAGCACCCAGGCCCCTGGACTACTGGATCATCCCTCGTTCTTCCTGTATTTCCTTTGCGCAGTCCACTCCAAGTTGCAAGGCAGAAATACCAAATTTTGCGGCCTCTTTCACTTGATCTTCCATAAGAGCGACCAACGGACAAATGACAATAACAAGAGGATTTGGCAGTCCCATTTCTGTAGCCACCAGAGGAGCGAGCAGGTAAATTAAGCTCTTAACAAAGCCAGTGGGAAGCACCGCAAATACATCCTGACCTCTTAAAAAGGCTTTTAAACACACAGATTGTTCCTGTTTTAATTCACTGATGCCATTAAGTTTTTTAAGGACTGACGAAATCGCTAACTCTAGCTTGATATCATCCCATTCCTTTTCCGGTGCTGCTGCCATGTTGGTTGTTGTTGTTGCTATGGTTGCTGCGCTCTGTAATGGCGTCATCAGTAGATTAGTTCCGCCTACATCGACCAGCCAATCAGGTATCTCGGACAGTATCTGTCCGAAATAACTGCCAGTGGATAGGCTTGCGTCCAGACCCTTATGAATCGCCATGCAAATTCGAGGAGTGCTGAAAACTGCGATTCATAGGGGCTGGATACCAGGCCAGGGGTCTGCCATCATTCTTTTGATTTTATCAAGTGTTCTTGTATGTCCGTAAGAGAGTCCATTTGGGTCCCAGTGATTTTAATCCCGGTGGACACAATGTTCCTCATCTTTATCTTCTGTGAGATATTTGTGTTACCGTACCAACAGGTAACATAGAAGGTTAGAATGCTCTCCAGGAATGATTTATAAAACAGTTTTAAAAGTTGTCGGTCTACTCCAAAGGAGGCCAGTTTTCTCAAGAAGTAGATACTGAGAGCTTTGCACAGAAGGGAGCGCTTTGAGTGACATACTGCCTGTGCATTGCGGGTAGCTCTCTATTGAACTGCCCAGTCATTGGATGAAGCAGGGAGAGCCATGGGATAGCCTTTTCAAACCTAACCCTAACCCTTTTAACATTTAGCCTAAACTAAACCTAATCCTAACCTAGCCTCTTGAAGAAGTGAAGAACAGCCAAAAACTCCTCACTTTAGAGGATTTTTTTTCATCATTCAGTCCTCAGGATAGACACAACAACACACACAAACAGGGAGAGAAACACATCTTACTACCTGAAAGCTACACCAAATGAAATTTAGACCAACTCCATAATGCTCTCTTTGCTCAGGGAACATATAGTTATACACCACAGAACTTGAGTGGATAGAACGGTATTTCCCATTCAAATCAACGTTCCAGGATGGTCGGAGTGGCAGCCATTTTTATGCGTACTATTGGACTAGCTTCCGTATAAACTGACTTATGGCAAGTCATTGAGGTGAGAGGTTTTACAGCAAGAACCGAAGGAGCTTCTCTGTCTCATTGCTGCCATGGGTTGCTAACATGCTAATGTTGACTAGAAGAGCTAGAGAGAGAAGAACAGTCTTTGATAAAGCTACGTTAACCTTGTCGCTAACGTTAGCTTTCAGTTTTAATTGCAGGAAATTATAATTGACATCCAGTTTTGAAGTTCTAAAGACTGTCATGGAGTGTATCTAACTGCTTTACGTTATCTGGGTTAAAAGAGAGGTACCAGCTGTTGTAGCAAGTAAGTATAAAAATAAAACAAGGAGATGGACGCATCATCTGTCCTGTCCGGACAACAGACAGCTCTTATTGAAAATTAATTAGACACAACGGATCAGTGTCGCGGTCTGCAGCTAACGTAACTTAAATACCACAGTCAAAGAAGCCCTCTAGAGGCCATCTCATGAAACGACAGATCTATGACTGACTGCCTGACCTGAATTTGGCTCCTGATGCCCTCGGCTGCACCGTGGGAAAAACATGATCACAAAATAAAAAATAAAAAAAAATACAGGAAAAGAAAATGCATACAGGGCACAGATGTTTCTTTACTCACTGTTAGTTTGACATGCTTTTGTTTTTTGCATTGTGCTGAAGATGAGCTTCCATCCAAGGCTGGAGAGATCGGTTTAGTTTCACTGCATCAGGATCTGTGGTGTTTCTGTTAGTAGTACTCATCCTCCAGATTGGGTTCATAAGGATTTTGAATGTAGGGAGGCAGATGAACAGGAACGGGCTTCACACCGTAATCTGGAACAACACATTCACATATGCAAATCGATGAAAAATATCCAGTGGATGTTTCTGCTTACCAGTCAGTGACTTTGTAGAAACTGATAATGTAATATCTGGTCATAAAATGTCCCTCTACCAGGACAAAAATGTAATAAATGCTGTTAATAAATTCTGTGATAATATAATAGCATCCCACAATCAGTTTAACCATCATTATATATAATTGGTAACATTTTTAACTGATAATGTGCTGATTATTATATTATTGTTCCAATATTAATGTAAAAATAATAGTAGGCCATCAAGTCTCATAGCAAACACATGAGACATTTGAGTGCTACCAAAACAATTAAAAAACAATCAACATGAGTTTTCTGACTTACAGGTCAACCACTTCTTAAAACTTACTGTTATCATATTGCCTTTATATAATCTTTGGCTTTTACTCATTTTTATTCTTGTTGCTTGTATGTTACTTATACCATTTGTTTTATCCCTATGGCTGGGTTTATTTGACTTCAGTTTGAACATTTTTATTATCGTTTTACCTCGTTGTCCTTTCTGTTTTATTGATCTATGTAATTTGTTCAGTTTTTATTTTTCTTGGTTATGCAGCACTTTGATAAGATAAGATAGCACTTTATTGAGGAAGCACACGCCTTAGTATTTTTTTTTTCTTCTTCACAAGACATTGCTGTATCGCTGTCTTACCATCAAACAGACTGATGTGCTCTTTATGGAGGCCGGGGTCAAACAGCAGCTGTAACTCAGCTGTATCCTCCTCGGCTCTGCTAGAAGAAGACATAACATGCACTGGGTGAAAATAAAGTCAAGGCCAGGTTGAGGAGAAATAAGGCCCAGTGTGTTCTCTCATACCTGCTCCATAATGGTGCAGACAAGCCTCCACCAATCAGAAGAGAGATGAGGATGAAGAGAGTTAACGTCTGTCTGCTGATCCTCACAGACGACATGGTGAATATCCTTAAAGGAGAGTCAGACAGACTGAACTGCTGAACACACAGCGCTGCATCATAGTCAGAACAAAAGTGACTGACCCTACAGATTCTACATGATTCTTACATCACAATGCTGTCAGTATTTTGTTTCATTTCGATTTTATTTCACAAAGCAGGATTTTATTCTCATCAATTGCAAAGACTCATGCATTGTCTTTAACCATCTAGTGGCAGTCATACAACATCAGTGTTGGGTTGGTAGTCCATGGTAGTTAGACTGCAGCCTTGTTGCAGACCGACTGCGCTGTCAATGGTCCTCATTCTTCATTGTGCTTGCAACCAGAAAACCAGATAACAACCAGGTACTTTTAATATGCTGCACTTGTCCTAATGGCCATTTAATTTCATTTATTATTTGAAAACTTACTTGAAAATTATTTTTTTTCTTTATTGCTTTTTCTCACGGCACAGCCGAGGGCATCAGGAGCCAAATTCAGGTCAGTCAGACATCTGTCACTTTGTTAGATGTCGCCTCGTAACGGCCCTGCTCCACTACAGCCATCAGCCGGCAGCCATCGAAGGAATGATTCTTTTACCGGCACTGAAAGATGCTCCACTGCTCGCGTTGCGTCCGATGGCTGCGTCCAAGCGAAAAAATCACGAGGTTCAATTCTTGATGGCTGACGCACGCGTTCTCCCTCATTAAAATAAAGCTGAATTGATTGTTTTCTGGTGAATCCATTCAAAAGTCAACGCGCTCTGTGGAGCAAGGAGAACGTCACGCTGGCGTCTTTGACTAAGAGTTGGCCTCTCGCCTATGGGATAAATATTACACCATATAGCAAGACCAGCATATGTTGTGTTTTGACACTGGGATGCTGATGACTAGCATCTCTATGCTGGTCCACCAACTAAACCAGACCAGCATAAACCATCTTAAATCACACCGAGCATCGCTACAGGCGCGGCCGCTTCAAAAACACCTAAGCAGACCATGTCGGTCAAAACGGCTTGGTACGCCTGTGGAGCAGGAGTGTGTATGCGACTGGGTCAAAGACCGCTAATATCATCTTTTCATCTGTGTTTGCCAGAGTCCCACCGTTTTTAGCACATAAAACGGTTTCAAAACAGGAAGGAAAGCCCGCCTTTTGCTTGATTTGATCGGCTGCCTGGCCCAAGTGTGACATTGACGAGCAGTGCGACTGGTGGCGACGTGTTTCTAGCGACGCTTCTCGGTGTGATCGCCCCCTTAGACCAGCAGGGAATTTATGCTGGTCTATGCTGGTTTTTCTAGCAGGGAAAGACATGTTTTCTGCATATAATTTTGTATCATAAACATTTACTGTAAGTTGATGTAAAAAAAAAACTGAACTACGTATCAATCTGTGTCAGTTGACCAGAAATTCATTGAATTCAATGAGTGCCGTGGGCCTGTACAGGATCTGTACTTGTTTTTTTATATATATATATATATATATTTTTTTATATTTATGAGAGTGTTAACCATATACAAGTGCTTGTGTGCCTTAATTGTAATTAGTGTTGCCAGGAAGTTTGTTGGCAGCACATTGAGAAGGATTTCTGTCAGCAATAAGGAAGTAAAGATAAATGCGTCAGTGATTTCTGATAATTTAGTTTACAACCACAGTGACCTGCATGGATGTTTACAGGAAACTCACTGTAGAATTCCTCCATCTTCTATTGATCTCAAAGGTACAGAGTGAATCAACAAGGATCCTACCAGCTGCAACACACTCACACACAGGCCCACATGTATATACACACACACACACACACACAAAAGATCACACAGATTATAGATTTATACTAAGGTTAGAACCAATATATTGGTAAATATCAGGCTGATATTGATCTTTTTTTTTATATCAGATATCATCCACCTCTGATATGATGGAGGTTCCTCCTGACCACAGCTACAGAAAAAAAATGTTGATTTGATTTTCATATTTTATTTCATGCATTTAATTTTTAAATAATGTTGTTTTTTTTGTTGTAAATTTTCATTCAAAGGCAGTAATGTATCCCAGAGTTTTCCTACCACTGAATAGGTGTGTTGGGTCACCCTGCCTTAAAGAGCTGCTAACCTTATAATAATTTAATTAGGCTGGGTTTCAGTGGAGAGTTTTAGTGTCTAAATACTTTTTCAGAGGCTTTTCCACCTGATTAGAATAAAATTCTGGTGTAAACACTGACTTGTTGGCATAAATGTGTGGAATGTTGGCACAAAATACGGTCTATCAGTGATTTCTAATAATATTGTTATTGGTATAGGCCAATGGAAAGGTGGGCTGAGCACTATATGGAGCTGTAAGCTACAGGGAACACAGTGTCAGAGGAAGCTCTGAATGGCATCGCAAGCCTCCCTGTGATGGAGGAGCTTGACAAGGAACCCACACAGGAGGAGCTCAGCAAAGCCATTGACAGCCTCGCTTGCGGCAAGGCCCCAGGTGCTGACGGGATAACACCCAACGTCATCAAACTTTGGAAACCTGAGCGCCCCGGTGGATCACCGAGTCGAGCGCGTATCGTATAAGGCTCCGTCCTTCCCGCAGCGACCCGGGTTCGAATCCAGTCCGCGGTCATTTGTTGCATGTCCTCCCCTCTCTCTCTCCCATACCTTCCTGTCTCTCTCTCACACTATCTCTGTCAATAAAGCCTAAAATAAATCTTTAAAAAAAACAAAAAACTTGGGAAACCTTCCTTACTGCCACATCTTCACGACCTGTCTCTGTTGGAATGAAGGAGCTGTCCCCCAGGACATGCGTGACGCCAAGATCGTCACGCTGTACAAGAACAAGGGCGACTGCAACAACTACCGCAGCATTTCTCTGCTCAGCACTGTGGGGAAGGTCCCGTGTTGCCCTTGCCAGACTCCAGCTCCTAGCGGAACGCGTCTACCCTGAGTCACTTTAGGGCAGCAAGAAAGGCCTCAACCTCGTCAGCAGAGATGGTCTCTTCAAGCTACTTGCGAAGATTGGCTGCCCCCCAAAACTCCTCACCATCGTAAAATCATTCCACGACAACATGCAGGGCTCAGTCTGCTGTGAAGGAGAAACTTCAGAGGCCTTCCCAATCTGCAGCGGAGTGAAGCAGGGCTGCGTTCTTGCGCTGACCCTCTTCAGAATCTTCTTCTCTCTCCTGCTGTCGTTTGCATTCGGCTCATCTCCTGAAGGCATCTACCTACACACCAGAGCTGACAGCAAACTCTTAACCTTGCCTGCTTGTGGTCCAAGACCAAAGTGACCAGCGTGCTCCTGAGGGAAATGCTATTTGCAGATAATGCAGCGCTAGCATCCCACACCGAGTCAGGGCTCCAGGGGCTGATGGACAGGCTCTCACATGCTTGTAAGGAGTTCGCCCTCACCATTAGCATTAAGAAGACCAACGTCATGGGCCAAGAAGTCGAAACCCCACCCTCCATCTCCATCAACAACAAGACTTTTGACTGTGTTAACACCTTCACATACCTCGGGTCCACAGTCTCCAGCGACCTGTCACTTGACGCGGAACTGAGCACTCGCCAGAGGGCCGCCACAGTGATAGCCAAGCTATCAAAGAGAGTGTGGTCCAACAAGAACTTAACTGTGCGCACAAAACTCCAGGTCTACCAAGCGTCATCAGCATCCTGCTGTACGGCAGTGAAGCCTGGACCCCCTACACTAGACAAGAAAAATGGCTGAACAGCGTCCACCTGCGATGCTTACGCCGCATCCTGGGCATCACGTGGCAGGAGAAAGTACCCAACACGGAAGTCCTGGAACGTGCTCATTCCACCAGCATGTTTGCCACGCTGAGTCAGCGCCGCCTCAGCTGGCTTGGCCACGTCCACAGGATGGACCCCAGACGGCTCCCCAGAGCCATCTTGTACGGTGAGCTGTCGACAGGCTCCAGGCCTGCTGGTCGCCCGTGCCTGCACTGCAAACGTGACATGAAGCAGGCAGGCATCGATCCCAACAACTGGGAGGAAGCCGCAACTGACCAGAGCATTTGGAGACAGACTGTCGCTGTAAGAACTCGCTGCGCTGAGGCGCACCTCCTTACTGCAGGAGAAGAGACAGAAGAGGAAACTGCGAGCAGCAGCCCCCACTCCTGTGCCAGGCCCCTCTCCATTCATCTGCGCCAACTGCAGAAAAGACTGCCACTCCAGAGTGGGGCTGCACAGCCACAATCACCGCTGAAACAAAAACTGACGACCCTTCAGGCGCAATCCATCATCAGCACTGACGGACGGATGCCTACTATAGGCCAATATATATTTCTTTCCAAATTAAATAGAATTACTAGTTTAAATAATAGAGGTCTGCATGCTTTGACACCCATGCTGTTTAGAGTTAAGCCTCTAAAATCCAAACACTTCATGGATTGAAGTGTGAACCAGTGAAATAGGAGGGTGTCTGAAATACACTGAAATGCACTGTATTAAGTCAATCTTAACTTACCGCCTGGCAAATACAAATAGGTCAAACATAATAGTTGAGTCTACCAAAGCAATGCACTTTGACTTTCTTTTATTGCTTTACTATCTTGATGAGTTTTGTGGTTGAAAATTTGGAACATGTTCATATTGTTTGTAATGTCTTGATGGGACTTTACTGATAGTATTTTATCAGTGCATATCTGCATGAGCAATGTGATCATTATCAACTCATGGCGTGATTGCCAACTCTCCAACAAAAGTGTGGGTCTGACTGTGTTTGATCTGCATCTAAATAATGTTGATAAAATGACAAGGATGTCAGATGATCTACTTGTTGCAGCTCTAAGAGGCTCAAATATTGCAGAACATCATATTTCCCGGAATCCTCCTTTCAAGCGAAATGACAGAGAGCAGAAGAACGCTCTGGAAAGGATTCAGGGTCTTGCTCAAGGGCAAGAGGCAGCAAGGCAGATATTTGGGTAATGGGGGATCAAGTCTGGGACCTTCTGGGTCTTCAAAGAACATTTTGTAACCACTATACCACCCCAACAGCCAAATAAATACAGGTCTTAGCAAGAACAACTTGCAAGTGTATCAGGGCAGTTAACGTACAGTTCTGAAATATGCAAGCAGGTGTGTTTCCTTATTTAAGTCACATTTTACTAATTTCATCCATGTGTAGATTTTTTTCATTTTTTTTATTTTAGTCAGCAAAATCTTGAGACATTTTGTTGACAGAAATGAAAATATATGTGAATATGGTGTGAAGTTGAGAAGTATTTATGCGTCCCAAACTCACTACAAAGGGCCTCTCCCTTGTGGCATAATAATGCTTTATTAACAAACCTAACTCCCCTGGTCCAACATTTCTGTTTGACCAGGGGAGTTACACACATTTGATGAGAATGGTCTTAAAGCCTTTCAAGATTTGAAAGAACAATTTTCTTTACCAGGCACTTATTATATTTTGTACCTTCGATTGTGCTCAGTACTATGTGAGTATGTAACTCCTGAGAACTGGGAGTGCCCTTTCCTCACTATACATGACAGTAGCAAGTAAAATAAGATCTGGCATTTGCAGTTAAACAGTCATCTGACTTTACCTTTCATATCTGACAGCTGATAGATTTGGTGAGATGAGATCAAATTGAACCATCCTCAAACCGGAAAATGACACATCAAATTAATTGCCAGGATCACACCAAAATGGGTAATCTGTTAGGTCTTTGGGAGGAAGTCGTTGGAATATGCTTAAAAGTTAAATTTAACTCAAAAATAATTGAAACTCACAAAAATTTAAGCAGTTTCATGAGCTACACTTTTACATTGGTAATTTTGTTTGTTGACAATTACTCTTCTTTGTTTTGAGCAAAATGTAACTCAATTAGCAGCATTTGAGTAAAATATTCCTGACACACACTATTCTCCCACTTAATATCATAAATTAAAACTGCATATATGTTCAATAAAATATGGGTGACATAGGAGCTAATTTGCCAAATGGCATACATTTACTAATATGACAAAAGCAAGCAAGCTGGTGGGCCATTCTTTGTATTTACTCATGAGCCAAAGAACAAACCATATCTAAACCTATTGTGCAGGGGTCACATTTTCAGTTGCTTTCACTTTCTGCATGCAGTATAAATGCCGCAGCAGACACTGATCTTCCTACATTCAGAGTCCCGGAGCCTCCTGCGTCCTGCTGTCAGGTAAGTCACAGCAAAACTGAATGAGCTGGAATCCTTTTGCTCTTTTGCTCTGGACTTGAAATGTGGCATCAGTTTGCACCCGAATACAACATTGCCGTTGCACATAATTATTTGTATCCAGTTTATGATGGATTAACAATGCATGCAGCTTTTTGATTGATTCACTGACAGATTGATCTAGATGGAGATTCTGGGGATTTAATTTTGCCTCTAGGGTTTGAAGCACAGGGGAATGAAGAGGAAAGACAGAGCTCATCTGCAATGGACACAGAAAGAGAAGAGTGTGCAGGTACGCCACCATGCAGATTACCTACATGCACACAAATGCAATTTGTTTGGAGTGACAAATCTCTTTGGATAGAATATTCAATATATCATTTGCAAATTAATTTTGATAGCTTAGTATAATGGCTGAAAAATGAGACCATCGCTGTGAAAATTATTTTTTTATATGTGTTCATTATGTGTCTCCCTGGGTATGATTTCCCGTGGACTGTGCAGGGTTCACTTGCAGCACACAGGATGGGCCAGGAAGACAGGAAGAGGACTGCTTCACTGTACATGCGAATGAGTGTCACTCAATACAAGGTGAGATACACATTTCGACTTTTAATAAATTCCACAACTATGCTAGCTCAATCTAGTTGTAAAGGAAATATTCACCAGCAAAATATATTGTTTGTCATGCATAGATAAGCCACTGCAGTTGTAAAGCGTAGCGACACTCTAACACCACTCAAGCGAGCATCACTTAATATGAGGAGAGAGAGCACCGTTTGACTAACTGACCTTAATTTGGCTCCTGATGCACATCTTGTGCTGTGGGAATATACATATATGTATACATATTTGTCATCTCTCTGCAAGGAGGAGGGGGATCAAGTGGCAAGTCGTCTGACAATTCTACCACTAAGTGTTCACCACAGTAGTCAAGTTTCTCTTAAACAATGCAGTTTAGCAATGCAGTTTAGCAGTTTAGTATGCCTTGTTTAGCAATATTTAGCAAGTAACGACAGTTTGTAACCTATAGTTACTGTGAATCAGTTAAGATTCTGTATCATTAATGCTATGACACAGGTCATATTTATTAATGGAAACCAGCAAAATATAGATTTGAACAACTAGAACAATTCATGTAGACCTCATAGTGGGCTTGAAGCCACAAATGCGATAAAAGAATAATTGCGTATACCTATTGCCTTATTAGATTCTTATTATTCATCCCCCTTTGGTATTGGCTCTAGCTCAGCATCTGATTGGTAGGTGTTTTTCAAATTTGCCGCACACACAGCACACCATGGTAAGCAGGTGTCCAAATGGTTTGGTAGCACTTCAGCCACAGGGGCGCTATAACATGCAGTGAAACTTAAACGGTCAGCCCTGCCGTCCCGTTTGACCTAGACACTTGAAACTTGGTATATAGCTGTCATGCTGAACAAATTTGCCTCAAGGACCCATTAGGTCCGCCTGGGTAGATTTTCTGCCATCTTGGAAATCTTTGACAATCTTCTCTAGCACCATAACTCAAAATGACACTGAATTTGGTATGCATGGTCCATGGACATGCCCAAACATAAACAGTATTTTGTGTAATGATTGGGTAAAAAATTGGGCAGAGTTATTAGCTAATCAGATTCTGACATTATTCAATCTATCACAAGTGGACTTCACAGTGGCCTCTGACCTTGGAACTTGGTGGGTCTTCAAGAACCACACTTATCTACAATGGAACATGGTGAATTAGCAAAATTGTATAATGCACAGGCCTTTTATTCATCATACCACTCATCTAGACGAGGTGTGATAACCCTGATAAGGAATCACGTTCCAATTGTAGTCGAAAATTCACTAAGTGACAAAGAGGGAAGATATTTTTTTGTAGTAGGTAGGATAGATGGTGAATATATCACATTATTTAATATACTATAAAATCCACCAGAAGAAGGCCCATGGGGAAATTGGGAAGATTGCTAATTTAATAGCAGTACAAAGTAAAGGAATTTTGGTGTTAGGAGGAGACTTTAATTTATTAATGAATGAAAAAATGGACTCACAAAGTAAAATAAAACATAAGGCACAAAAGGATGCATTACTGATGAGAAAACTCTATACAGAGATTGGGTTAGTAGATGTATGGAGAACGTTGAATCCAAAGGCAAGAGGCTATACATATTATTCATCAGCTACAGCAGATTATTCAAGACTTGATTATTTTTTTATGTTTACTAAAAATGTATGTACAGTTAACAGTATTAAAGTTGGTCAAATACATTTATTGGATCATGCACCTCTACAGATGACATTAAGGAGTAGTAAAGAAAAAGGAGTCTGTATTTAGAGATTTAATAACTCTCATTTAAAAAAAACGGCTTTACAAGATTATATAAAAAACAATGATACAGCAGATATAAATCCATTAATATTATGGGAAGGGGCTAAAGCTGTTTTAAGAGGTGAAATAATCGCTTATGCCAGTTTTAGGAAAGAAAAGAAAGGGAAAGAAATGCATTAGAAAAGAAAATAGAGGAATTAGAAAAAAAAAACATAAAACATCTGGGGGAGCTGCAGTATTAGATAATTTGAAGAAGGGAAGAATAGCACTGAGTGATCTCTTAAACACAGAAATAGAGAAATCACTGACTTTTGCAAGACAAACAATATATGATGGAGGTCCTAGAGCTAAGATATTGGCTAAACTTAAAAATCTGAGAAAGAAGGCTTCAATTACACAGTTAAAAGAAAAAAATACAAAGGAACTAATAACTGACCAGAATGATATAGTAAGTCATTTTGCAGAGTACTATCAGAACCTATATGATGCTACTCCAAATCGGGTGAATAAAGACAAGCTAACACATTTCTTCCAAAAATTAAACCTACCCAAAATAACAGAAGAACAGAATACAACACTTATAAAAGGAGGAAGTTTATGATCATATTAAAAAGCTTAAATCAAATAAATCCCCCGGAAGTGATGGATATACTAATGAGTTCTATAAAGAATTCCAGCAAGACCTCATTCCTATCCTATGCAAAGGCTACAACTGGGCATTGGATAATCAAATGTGGGCCGCGACATGGAACACTGCAATTATAACAGTAATACACAAGGAGGGCAAAAACCCTACAGATTGTTCGTCATACAGACCAATTAGTCTTTTGAATGTTGATCATAAACTCCTGTCCTCAATCTTAGCTACTAGATTGACAAAAATTATACCGACATTAATAAACCCAGATCAAACTGTTTTTATTAGGCAAAGGCAGCTTATTGATAATGTGAGACGAACACTAAACATTTTGGACACATCACAGAAAGAGAACCTTTCAGTGGGACTTCAATTCAATTCAATTCATTTATTAATGACCACACGACCGGGGTCGGTGGAATTTGCTTTCGGTACAGCATGGTGGGTAAGCTCAATTCAACAGTGTCAGTAACATCAAACATCAACATAGACAGATATCAGCATCGCATTAGACACATGACTGGCACAACATACAATATACACAAATTACCACAAGACAGAAATCAGACAATATTTACAAGATTGACACAAGAGTTTTAAAGTGCAGGTACATCTGTCAGGGTTAGTGAGAAGTGTTCAGAGTCCTTCTTGCAGTGGGGAAAAAACTGTTTTAAAACGGGATGATTTGGTGGGCAGGGACCTGTAGCGCCTCCTAGAGGGCATCAGTTGGAAAAGGTGGTGAGCAGGGTGAGAGGGGTCAGAGATTTTTTTTTTTTTTCTCTTTTGATTGTGCGCTTGTGAAATAGTGATTCAACTGATGGGAGGGAGGCGCCAATAATCTTGGAAGATTTATTGACTATGCGCTGCAGTTTTTTGCGTGTGTGACTGTCTGAGCTGCCATACCAGACTGTTATGGATGAGGTGAGTCTGCTCTCAGTGATGGCTGGGTAAAACTGAAGGAGGAGGTTTTGTTTTACTTTGAATTTTTTGAGCTGTTTTAGGAAAAACAGTCTTTGCTGGGCTTTTTTGGTAATGTGGTCTGTATTGATGTTCCATTTGAGTGTGTTACTAATGTGTGTGCCAAGAAATTTGAATGAGTCAGTTATGGTTATGGGTTCTCCAGAGACATGAATGGGGGTTTTGGGGAGGGGGCTGTGCCTGAAGTCTATAATAAGGTCTTGTGTTTTAGATGTGTTGAGCTGAAGGCTACCTGCTCAAGGTATCGGGCTTCGTTGTTGGTTATGAGTCCAATTATGGTTGTGTCGTCTGCATATTTAAGAATGGTGACTGAGCTGTGGTGGGATGTGAGGTGGTTTGTGTAGAGGGAGAAGAGCCAGGGTGAGAGGACACAACCCTGGGGCGCGCCTGTGCTGAGGGTCAGAGGTCGAGATGAAAGGCTATTCAACTTAACCCTCTGTTGCCTTCTCCACAGGAAGCTCCAGATCCAGTGGCATATGCAGGGGTCAATATTCATGTCCAACAGTTTATTGAAGAGATTGACCAGGTCTATTGTATTGAAGGCTGAGCTGAAGTCGATGAATAGAATGCGGGCGTAGGTGTTGGGTGACTCTAAGTGTTGTAGTGTATGATGGAGGGCTAAGTTAACGGCATCCTCAACAGACCTATTGGCTCGGTAAGCAAACTGGTAAGTATCCATCAGAGGGGTGATGCAGGATTTCAAATAGGAGAGGATGATGCGCTCAAACGCCTTCATGACCACAGATGTTAGGGCAATTGGTCTGAAGTCGTTGAGGCAGGAGATTTTGGTTGATTTTGGCACAGGGATTATGATTGAGTCCTTGAAGCACTGTGGTACTGTACACTGGCGTAGGGAGGTGTTGAAAATGTTAGTAAACGTTGGAGCCAGTTGAGCTGCACAGTGGTTGAGAACAGCTGGACTGATCCTGTCCGGGCCTGCTGCTTTCCTCTTGTTTGTTTTCCTGAACGTGGCCCTCACCTCCTCCTCCTGGATGTAGAATGGAGGGGGTGGAGGGGGGATGGGAGGAGAGTAAGGTGGGACTGGAGACTGTTCAAACCTCCCATAGAACTCATTGAGTTTGTCTGGGAGGTCAGTATCGATGTCAGGTGTGGGTGAAGGACTTTTTTTGTAATTGGTCATCACCTTTAATTTTTTCCAGATGGATCTTGTGTCATTAGATGAAAATTGTTCCAATTTTATGGCATAGTTTGACTTGGCTATCCTGATTGCAGACCTTAGCTCATAATGGTTACCTTAGATGCTGAGAAGGCCTTTGATAAGGTCCTATGGCCCTATCTTTTTGAAACGTTAAGGAAATTTGGCCTACACCCCATTTTTATAAATTGGCTGGAAGTAATGTATAAACAACCAATCAACCTTTATTTAGTTCTCGGAAGACACACTGAGGGTTGAGACCCTCTTTTCCAGTGGTGCCGAGATTACAAGTACAGCAAATCACAAATAACACAAAAGAGGAAATTAATGAATAAATGAATAAATAAACAACCAAATAAACAAACAAAAAAGACAATTCAAAAAGAGAATCACACAGATCAGTCCATCCTCATAAGTACATCATTTAAAACAGGTGCAATTAAGGTTAACCACAGTTGATATATTTGACTGAAAATGTCCCAGGGGAACAAGAGAATCATATTTCTACAAACCCTGTAAAATAGTATAAGTATTTTCCGAGGTACGTGGAGACATGCGGGACCTCATGTATTAGACAGTCTTGGGAGTGTGTGTGGTAGGCTCCAATATTCAGGTGTAAAAGTGAGTTAAGGTAGAATGGTAATCTCCCAATGAGGGCTTTGTAAATAAACATAAACTAATGCTGCTCTCTCCTGATACTAAGGGAGGGCCAACCAACCTTGTTATAGAGGATGCAATGGTGGGTACTGTAACTATCGGCCGTTATAAATCTAAGAGCTGAGTGATAAACTGCATCTAATGGCTTAAGCGTGGTAGCAGCATTTCTGTAGATTATGTCCCCTTAATTCAGAACAGAAATTGAAACAGAAAAGCGCCTCTATTAGTCTCTTTCTAGTAGTCCATGGAAAACAGGATCTGTTTCGATAGAAGAATCCAAGCTTCATCCGCAATTTCTTAATTAAAATATCAATGTGTGTTTTAAAAGACAATTTCTCATCCAACCAAATACTTGTTCAATACATGTATCATTTAAGGTGCAGAACAGAAGATCATTATAATTAGTATATCTTGCTCTAGAAAATAACATATATTTGGTCTTGTCAGCATTTAACACCAATTTAAGATTTAACAGTGATTTTTGGAAGGCATCAAAGGCATGTTGCAGATGAAGAATGGAATCTTGTACAGAATGTGAAAAACAATAAAGAATAGTGTCATCTGCATAGAGATGGACATTATAGGCCCTCAAGGATTTTGTAACATAATTTATATACTGTATATGGTAAACAATATGGTCAGAGTCAGAGTTAATGGGACAATGTCCAATCCTTTTAAAATAGCCAAAGGGACTAGGCAGGGGGATCCACTGTCCCCTTTGATTTTTGCCTTGTGCATTGAACCCATGGCAGAATATATTAGGCTAGAACAAAAAATAGAAGGTGTATATATATAGTGGGTCAAACACATAAATTGTCTATGTGCGCGGATGATATAATCCTCTACCTATCCACTCCTGAGAAATCAATTCAAGTAATAATTACTGTAACTAATGAAAGTAATTGAAGATTATGGAACTCTATATAAGTAAGTCTGAAGTTATGGTTATGGGAGCCACAATAGATTAAGAAATTAAATCTAAATATACATTTCATTGGGATGTGAAAAGGATAAAATATCTTGGAATAAACCATACAAAGAACCTGGACAACCTTTATTTGAAAATCTATGGGGAATTGATAATACAAATTAAGCAAGATCTAAACAGATGGTTTATAACTCCATTCTCCCTTTGGGAATGAGTAAAAATTGTGCAAATGAACGTATTGTAAGATTTTTGTTCTTTTTTAAAGCACTACCCATCTATATCCCCTCTAGCACTTTTAAGCAATGGGATGGTCTCATAGCAACATTTTTATGGAATGGTAGGAGAATAAAAATGAAATGTCTGAAATTGCCAAAAGAAATGGCTGGCCTAGACTTACCAAACTTGCAAGCCTACTATCAGGCGGCTCAAGTAAGTGCTGTGAGGGTATGGATGCAAGATGGAATGCACACTAGGTGGAGAGAGAAGGAACTAAATAGTGGAGATATTACTCTAAATGCCTTACCCTTCTCTAAATATAAAAAATCTGATATCAAGAGACTACAAAATAGATGGGTGATTAACATATTAAGAGTATGGAAAGAGATCTGCCAGAAACAAAAACTAACTGAGGATTTAATATTGTTAAAAGAAATCGCAATTGATAATGACTTTCCACCAAACACAATCGATCAAACCTTCAGAATATGGGCGTCTAAAGGATTATGTAAATATGGGCAAATGTTTAGGGAGAGAGAAATGAAGTCTTTTTCACAGTATGGACTACCTAATTCTCATTTATTTAGATACTTCCGAGTGAGAAGCGAAGCCATCTCTTTAACATATGTGGAAAGAGATCAAAACATAAACCCTCTGATTAAATGTTTACTGAAGATGTATGACTGTTGAGTTGAAACCAAGTCCCTGACTAAGATAGTAAAAATAATGCAATCCACATATTATGACACTCAAGTCCCAATCTTAAAAATAAATGGGAAAATGAACTACAATGTAGTATATTACCAGAGGAATGGGAGCAAATGTGCAAAGATATACATATAACGACAAGTTCAACATACTGGAAAGAATATGCATGGAAGATCATAATCTGTTACTTTAAGACACCACAAATTCAAAGTAAATACAAAGAAAATGTAATGCCAAATGCTGGAGAGAATGTGGTGAGGAAATGACAACACACAGTCATATATTCTGGTCATGTAAAATAATCAGTGGCTTTTGGGAAAAGGCTATCTCAAACATTTTTAATGTAAGTTTAACCAAAAACCCAGTAATTTTATTACTAGGGAAAATACCAGATGAGAGTCAAAAAAGTGATCTGCATCTGTTTTTAGGAATAAGAGTATCCATAATTAAGCAAATAATTAGGAATTGGTTGAAGGTTGATGACTTAATTAATTGTAAATGGAAAGATCTGGTAAATGAAATATACACAATGGAAAAAATAACTATGAGAATCAGGAATCAAGTCCATCTTTTTGAGGAAAGATGGGG
>NW_027281036.1:25000-26549 GCF_046629955.1 Centroberyx affinis | reverse complement strand
TTCTTCATAAACAATATTGTGTATTTTTGATGTTGTATTTGTATACTTTATTATCCCCGTGGGGAAAGTTGTCCTCTGTGTTTGACCCATCCTGTACACACAGAAAGGACCTGAGACCTCATGGTGTTCTGTGTCTTTGTGCCCGGTTCCACTAAATTATGTCCATGATGTGTTCTGGGATTTTATGATTGTTATGATATATAAGAATGGAGCATGTCATTGGTGACCCCCCCCCCCCGGGACATGCAGATGTTTTTCTGGCTGAATCTTCCTCATGGATTTGTTTTTAAAATTATGGAATAAATTCACTTCAGTCTTCCTGCTGCTCACCTTCCAGGATCTGCCTGCTGGAGCCTTTCCCCGGCGTCAGCTGGTGCTCGTCTGCACACACACACAGACACACACACACACACACATACACACACACACACACACACAGACACACACACACACACACACACACACACAGCAGAGTGTTAACAACAGCAAACCAAGCAGCTGCAGTTTCACTCGGCCGCTACACTTCAGACTGTAACCGGCTTTTCCATTTGCTCACGACAGGCAAGAGCTTCCCTCTCTGGCATCGTTTGGTCCGGACTTCAGGCCTTTCTGCTGAGTTCAGATCATGCTGACAGGTGTGAACACGCCATGTGGACTCGGGCGCGGACCAAAAACTTGCAAAAGGTTCGGCGAAAATCGGCGGTCTAGGTCTTCTTTCATGTGGACCGTGGTGCGGATCATTTTGGTTTGAAAAAATCTTTGATAAAGTCTGAACCAAAGAGGAAAGGACAGCAGGCTGTTTGGTTGTTTTCAGACAAATCACAGCAAAGAGGAAACAGTCAGTCAGCAGGTTCTCTCCTGTCAGTCAGTAAGGAGCCGATATTTCTCTTCAGTTCACGACACATCCGCCGCCTCGCTCAATATTTTACGATAATGAACTCAACTACTGCAGCATGCTGTTAACAGGAGAGTTCTGCTGTCTTGTCGATTCCCCCCCCCCCCCCCCCCCGCCACCCCCTCAGTAGCCGCCCTCGAGTAAGTACGTGCGAAAATTGGAAAATAAAAAAATGTGACTCATAAATACCACCTACAGTTCTCACAAATATATAAATATATATTTTTGATACAATATTCTAGTAGTTTATTGACGATTAGAGTGTTCAGGTCTTCCTGGTCCCAGGGCCCGGGACTACCGGCTGACCCGGCGGTCCCAAACAGACCGACTCACCGTGGCAGAGCGGCTCCTCGTGGCTGTGTCCGTGACCTCCGTGCTCGTGTCCGTGACCTCCGTGCTCGTGCCCGTGACCTCCGTGCTCGTGCCCGTGACCTCCGTGCCCTCCGTGGCTGTGCCCGTGGCCGTCTCCATGTTTGGCCCTGTGGTCGTGACTGTGGCCGTGGTTCAGACTGCCGTTAAACAGAGAGTGGCTGTGCCCGTGACCTGGGGGGGGGGGGGAGAGTACTGAGGTACAGAAACAACTGTACCACTAACATGAAGTACAGTTGAGGTAAAGTACTACACAGCTGAGGTAAAGTACTACACAGTGGAAGT
>NW_027281036.1:7500-15000 GCF_046629955.1 Centroberyx affinis | reverse complement strand
GTTGGACACTGCTCACCAGGGTGTATTAAGATTTATTACCGGTTATAGATCACTTACCCATCATTGCACTCTGTCTGCTAAAGTCAGCTGGCTGCTTCATTACCTTCATTTATAAAGCAATCACTGCTCAGCTCCCTTTTTACCTCTGTTCATATTTCACTATCACATCAAACCCATCTTCCAGCTTACGATCACTGGACTATTTTTATGCCTCAGAACCCGCACTGAGTTTAGGAAAAGGGCTTTCATGTTCTCTGCTCCCTCTGCCTGGAATGGACTTCAAAAAACTCTGAAACTACAGGCTTTCATAACCATATCTGATTTTAAAGCTCAAATTACAGACATTTTAAAGAATGAGATGGGAGAATGTCGATGCTTCATTGTATAATGTGGTTATACTTATATTCATGAACTTGACCTTCTCTCTGCAGCAACCCCCCCCCCCCCTAACCTTGTTTACCCTACCCTCCGTTCTCCCCCCCAATCCCATTCAGTCCTGTCCGCTCCAGCTCAGATTGATCCCCTTGCGCCACTTTGCCTTTTATGTTCTTGTCTGTGTTTGTATGTTTGTTTTTTAAATGCTGCCATTTTGGCCAGGCCTTGCTCAAAAAGAGATCATTGATCTCAAGTGACTACCTGGTAAAATAAAGGTTAAATAAATAAATATTAAAAATCAGATGATGATGATGAAGATGACTAACAGTTTGCTGATCTGGATCAACAAAATGAAATCACATTTTGAATGAAGCGCTTCGTACAAAACAGTTTATTCGCAAAGTGTTTTACAGATTAAACAAAAGACTTCAGGAGGAAAAAACAAATCAGTTATAAGGTGTGTGTGTGTGTGTGTGTGTGTGTGTGTGTGTGTGTGAGTTTAAACTGTAAGCATGAGGATGGATCTAAATTCAGCGTTGAGATGTGTCACTCCTGCCTTCACACCTCCCATCTAAAGCCTCGTTTCCATGACAACCAGCTGAAATGAACCAATGAGCTTTGTGTTGAAGAGAAAAACCTTTTATTCTTTTATTCGGCTCGTTAGCAACGCTGAGGGAAAGAGAGCGAGCCAGCGTTTAGTCTGATCCCACAGCAACAAGAACAGTCTGCTCTCTCACCACAGAACAAAAACCTGGAGGGAGAAACAGTAAAACTACTGGAACAAAAGACGTCACATAAAAGCAAGTGTATAAAGATAAGTTTTAATAAGTGAAGTAAAGATGATAATGCCTTGGTGTAAAAACACTTCAGAACAGACAGTATGTGTGGTGGAACAGGATCATCAGGTAGAGCCAGACTTCATACATGTTACCATTTTACAGTTTTCACAGTTTTCATCTTTTTTATGGGAGATTTTCAGTTTCTAACAAACTTCAATATAGATTAGATTCTGTATTGATCTATAGTTTATATTCACATCTCTTTCAGAAGGCCTTTACAGACTCGTCTCTCCGTCTGTTCTACTGAACCACAGTGTGAGTTTCATTTAGAAATGAACAGCAGGAGCAGTTCTTCAGTCAGACTTAATGTGATCTGACTGTCAGGCTGAAGGTTCAACAGGATTATCAACAGGATTTATCTGAGGAAATACTGACAAACACAGAGACAGAACATGAGAAGAAAAACTGAAAATACAATATGAAGAAAATCAGCAACAAATGACACAAAATCCTGTTTTTTTTAAATGTTTTCAGTGTGATTTCAAAGACAGTACTGGTTTTACCAGCAGTGGAAGTGTCACCATGGTTACCAGCTGAGATGTCACCATGGTTACCAACTGGAATCCAGGGGACTACTAAGAAACACTGCTTTTAACAGAAAGTGAACAGGAAAGCTGATTGGCTGTCTGACCGCTGAATCACAGAAAGTTTCAGGAAATATTCGATAATTTCCACAAACTGTAAAAAGTTCCTCCAAGCTCCCAGGACAGACCGGAGTTTAGAAATAAATAGCTTTAATGAAAGGACAAAGAGAAACTGTACACATCTACAATCTGTTCACATGACTCACAAAGAAATCCAGTAAATACTGAAAAACATTTATCATCCACAGGGAGAGAATGAGAAACACAGTCTGAGTCAAACAGAAACTGAATCATACAAAGAAACGTTTCACTTTTCAGATGAGCGACATTTTTAAATCTCACAGACAGCCTGGTGTCTCTTTCCGTCCAATGAGAGGACAGGTTTCAGGCTAGGAACCTGAAGCCAAAGCTGCTTCTTCAGTAGAAAAGTTCAAACACCTTCAGCAGGTTTCCTTCCTTCTTCTGGTAGTTTGGTTCCAGACTGTGCTGTTAAAGGGACAGTTCACCAAAAGCCACAATTATTAAAAGCCACTGATTCAACAGTAATTGCTGACAAAGTAGTGTGCTGTATGGCTGCTGCAAGCTCATATGGGCTAAACTGAGAATGTTTACTACTGTTCATGATGAAATATTAATTGATGTGGTAGCTACATGTTGGATGTTGTAGCCACATGTTGGATGTTGTAGCTACATGTTGGATGTTGTAGCCACATGTTGGATGTTGTAGCCACATGTTGGATGTTGTAGCCACATGTTGGATGTTGTAGCCACATGTTGGGATGTTGTAGCTACATGTTGGATGTTGTAGCCACATGTTGGGATGTTGTAGCTACATGTTGGGATGCGGTAGCCACATGTTGGGATGCTGTAGCCACATGTTAGGATGCTGTAGCCACATGTTGGGATGCGGTAGCCACATGTTGGGATGTTGTAGCCATGATGTGAGCCTCAGGCTGTAGTGGGAGCAGACTTGGCCAGCTGATAGAAGCCTTTTCTCCTGGATCTCCTCAGGTAGTCCAGCAGCACAGCAGAAGCTGCTAGCCCAGTGGCTACACAGACCGCAGGGATGATGATGATGCTGAGGCTGGGAGGAAGGCTGATGCTTCTCTCTGGATGGACAGACAGAGACAAAAAAGTGGTAACATTGAATTACCAATCAAAAACCTCATTAACATAATTACAGTAATAATTATATTAGACATATTTGTGTCATTATGCTCGTTCAGTTTGGATTTATTAAGCCTCACAAGCTTTTAGAATTATTACAATGAGGTGTTTCTGCTGGACGGAGCTAGGAGCAGCAGAAGGAGATTCTGGACTAACTGACCCATGACGCTGATGGAGAAGATTCTGGTCTGGTAGCCCAGGTGGTTTGTCACGTTGACCTGGTACAGGCCCGAGTCGCCGGCTGTGACGTTGATCAGTAGGAAGGTCCCGTCCGGAGAGCGCAGCTCCGTCCCGTCGGCCAGTTTCTTCAGAACCACGTCGGACGGGGGGAAGCTGATCGCTCGGCAACAGACCGTGACGTTTTGTCCCTCTTGGACCACCGGGGACGGGAGGACGAGGACCGTGGTGTTCCTGGGAGGAGCTGCGGCGGGACACGGCGGGACAGAAGGTTTCAAGTGTGTAACGCCACATCGCTCAGCGCTGATGTCACGCTCTATTTCTGTCCAGACACATGCTGCATCATATGAAGGAGTGAGAGGTCAAGTCTCCAGACAGCAGCTGTCACATGACAAACTAAACCACAAGCAACACAAAGCAGGAGGAACTGAAGCTGAGAGAGGAGAGGAAGAACTGAGAGAAAGAATCCAGAGCAAAGGGAAGCTGTCTGTCTCTCTGTCAGTATCTGCCTGTCTGTCTGTCTGTCTGTCAGTAGCTGTCTGTCTGTCTGTCAGTAGCTGTCTGTCTCACCTGACACAGTGAGGGAGGTGTTGACCAGTTGGGAGCCGTACTGGTTTGTTGCTTCACACTGGTAGAGTCCGGAGTCGTCCAGCAGAGCGGAGGAGAGGCTGAAGGAGACGCAGGAGGAGCCGTCGGCCCGCCGGAGCTCCGCCCCCTGCTCCCGGAGCTCCGCCCCCTGCTCCCGGAGCCCCGCCCCCTGCTCCCGGAGCTCCGCCCCCTGCTCCCGGGTCACTCTCCTCAGCACCAGCCTCCCCGCCGGAGCTCCGTCTGAGCAGCAGGACAGCGTCACCTGCTCCCCCTCCACCGCCCCCCCGCCTGGACTCACAGTGATGGAGGTTCCCCTCGGAGGATCTGGAACCGTCAGCACAGTGAAGAACACATATCACATGTCAGATATACAGACAGTAGGGATGGGACGATCTGCTTATCTCACGATACGATTCGATACGCGATATGGGGTTCAGGATTCGATAAAAATAAAATGGAGCTAATATCATCGTTCATTTTTCTGTCCCAGGATACGTATCGTCTCATTTTGTATCGTGATATATTGAACATCGTTCCATCCCTAACAGACAAACAGACAGAAGCCGAGGAAGTAAGAAACAGAGCGGAGCGTCTCTCCCCCTCACAGTGGATCAGCAGGGAGGTGCTGGTCTCTCTGCTCCTCCACTCCCCTCCCTCCTCCGTCTGCAGAGCGGCCCGGCAGGTCACCGCCTCGTCCCGCCGGCCCGGACCGACCCGGTACCGCAGGACGGACGAGACGTTCCGTAACCGGCCGGAGAACCGGCCCGGTTCCGACGTGACGTTCCGTAACGGTTCTGACGGCGGCGTGGCGTTCCCGGCCAGCCACCGGATCCTCAGCCGGTCGGCCGGGTGGACGTTCCTCACGGAGCAGCGCAGCTCCGCCTCCTGACCCGGCAGCACCGGACCGGGAGACTCCAGAACCGGATCGGACGGAAACGCTGCAGAGAATTAAAACAAAGCGGAAACTTCGTCACATTTGTAAAGAAGAAATATTAAGAGGCTGGGTCAGGGTGAGCAGCCTGGGCAGCGTCACATGACCTCTACCGTCCGACAGTCTGAGCCGAAACCAGCCGGGCCGCGCTGTTGTGGGCGGGGCTACAAACCGTCTGAAGCAGTCTGGATGAATTTCATTGGCTGATGAAGTTGGACCTGCTTCTGTTGGGGTTGTAGCCGTTTTTTTGTTACCGCGACGCATTACCGATAATTACGGTAATCGACGACGGCACGCTCCAGAGACTTCCGCCAGGCACCGGGAGTTTACCGGGATCCACCGCTGTTTTTAGCTGCGACCGGCAGCTCTACTCGCTCTGTCGCTCTGTCACTCTGTCGGTCTGTCGGTCTGTCGGTCTGTCGGTCTGTCGGTCCACAAAAGTTTCCCCAGCCTTGGCGGCCTGTAGCCACAGTGTGTGTGTATGTGGTCACAGCTATTGCGAATTCACGCTTGTTTCCTTTGTTTTTCCCCGGCCTGTGTCTGGGGCCGGACTGTATCTGTCGGTGTCGACCACGGCCCCGGCCGTTACCGGAGACCCGGCTTTTAATTGACTACCGGCCACTATTAGAGGAAATACGGTATTATTGGGATATTGTCTGTTTGTTGATATTTCACAAACGCTCCTGTGAACGTTGCCTAAGGCTTATTAGTGAGAGTCTGGACCTGAGAAACTCATTCATCCCTGCTGCTCTATGAGCCTCTAACTCAGATTTCATGTTTTAGCCTTTACAGGATTTGGTTTGTACGTCAGAGCGTCCAGTCAGACGAGTGCCGACGTTTAATCTGATCACCGATCTGGACGACAAAAGCTTTGAAACAGCTGAATGTGGCAGAAGAAGCCGACATCGAGCGTCTGGAAGCTCTCAGCAGCTCGGTTGTGAAATAATTTGTGTCTTGTGTGAATGATGAGGATGGCTGTCAAACACACAGACTCCCTTCAGCACCGTCTCCTCCTGTTTCTCCCTCTGACTGGAAGGGAGTCTGCTGCGTGGGAGGCAGCTGGTCTCGGGTCAGTTCGGAGCGAGAGCGGAGGAGGATTCGGCCTTTCTCCTCCTCCTGTCGCTTCCTGTCCTTCAGAGCAGAACAGTTTTCCTCCGCCTGTCACTTCAGAGACAGATGGACCGGGGGAAGTGTTCCTCTCTGCTAGAACAACACTAAAATAACAGAATTAAACTCTTCACCCTTTGACCGCTCATAACCGGACGATGTTCAACAGCAAAATCTGTCCAAGATCTGTCCAAACAGCTCTGGCTCACATCCAGTCCAGACCCACAGGAAAGATCTGCTGCTTAATCACCTTTTCTTTATCTGTGGAGGAATGCAGCCCGACTCCATACTGTGTTCATGCAGGATCAGTGAAATCTGAATTGTTTCTCCTCTCCCTCATGAGAATATTCATCTGCATCTCCAGACAAATAAGAAAAGCATCATATCTCATCTGATTGCTGATGGATTTCTGACATGTTTCTCCTGACTGACAGACTGGACATGAACATGAGAGACTAGATGTTCCTCAGCAGAGCTCAGACCTATAACACATATTCCAGCTCCACATGTCAGATTTTCACCAGAATTTAATAATTTCTTCCATGCCACATTACCAACTGGTTTCACATTTTCCTGACTGGACCTGAATGCAACATGAGATCTGCCTGTTCACATTCTCAGAGGCGATTCTAGAGTCTGATGGGGCCCCAGGCAGAAAGTCCCATGGGGCCCTTCTCACCGTCCTTTGTTGCCACTATGTTCCCCAGAACATCTATTAAATAATCAGTTATCAATCAAAAATCGTTTACAGAATCTATTTTTTTTTTTTTTCACACACTTATATTAACTGTAAAATAGGGCATGGCATATGTCATCAATACCATTAGGATGAAATTAATATTCCATTTGATTAAGACTTAATCAGTTTCACAAACCTAGCTTAAACTATTTATTTACATTACATTTTAATTAATCTCATATGAGCTCAAGGTTCATATGTTTAGATTTGGGGGCAAAGCCAGCTGACAGCCAGCGGCTCTTTGTCAGGCCAAACCAAACAAATCACTTTACTCAGACGACTGTAAGCCACGAGCCAATTAGAATAACTGCTAGCCAAAAAAAACAAAAACGATTTCTTTCTCGCTAGCTAGCAAACTCATTTCTGTTAGCTTGCTAGATAGCATTAGTTAAGTGCCTAAAACAAAAGTTAGCTATAGGTAACGTTACATGACATCATGTATCTTTGCTAACTAACTTTTTCGTCTAACATCATTCGTCATTATCTCATTATCACTTACCACTGTCCTGCTTTCTTTTCTCTTCCTCTTTCTTTCTCTTTCTTTTTTAACTCCTGGACCTCTTCATTCAGCATGGTAAAATCAACCAATCAGGAATCAAAACAAACTTGTGCTGAGCTGGTCACAGAGACATGAATGAGATGGGGCCCTTTAGGGAGGTTTCCTACTGATTATCGCTGCAAGGGTACCGTAGTTTAGGGGGTTCCCACAATTTGAGACATTGCTGTGGACTGAAATGAGTCGGCCCTTGGGGCCCCCTCATGCTGGGGGCCCCAAGCAGTTACCTGTGCATAAAATTCGCCTCTGGACCTTCTGCACACTTTAATCATTTGATCTGATCATCTCAGCACCACCTGACCAACCAGCTCTCCATCTGCTCAGGTCCATCAGAGCTGCTCTTCAACACTGGACCAAGTTCTGGTTCTGTCTGTCCACTGCCTCCATGTTGTTTGATTGGTCCAGTAATGGAGGGTTTGCCTCTTCTTCTGCCTGCT
>NW_027281036.1:0-5000 GCF_046629955.1 Centroberyx affinis | reverse complement strand
ACTCTTACCGTGAACGGTGACTTCCACCGTCTCTGTCTGGTTCCCCAGAGCGTTTGAGGCCAGACAGTCGTACCGGCCGGCCTGGGCCGCCGTCACCGAGGGCAACAGCAGCTCCCGGCTCCGGCCCAGCACTGCCGCCTCTGTCTCTGCCTCCACCTCCACCTCCGCCTCCGCCCGGCCCTCCACCTCCGCCCGGCCCTCCACCTCCGCCCGGCCCTCCGCCCGGCCCTCCACCTCCGCCCGGCCCTCCGCCCGGCCCTCCGCCCGGCCGCTCGCCGACCTGAAGCTCCAGCTGATCTGTGGCTCCGGGTTCCCCTCCGCAGAGCAGGACAGAGTCAGAGGAGAACCGGACATCACCAACACCGGATCTGATATGATGGAGATGTGAGGAGCGTCTGCAGCAGAGAGGAGGTTCAGGTTCAGGTTCAGGTTCAGGTTCAGGTTCAGGTTCAGCATCACTATGAGTCCAAACCCCTTCATCTTATCCCTGAAATGTGCTTAATTTCTCCATTACATAAACATTAATTATCCATTAAAAATAGCTAGCAGAGATACTAGTAATTTAGGGATTTTTTTATGCCTTTTGTGCAGGTTTACAGGTTATTAAGTGGATGGATATGAATGGAAAGGTTCCAGTCTCCCTGAATTTTTCATTAAATTAGAAAGTAAGGAATCAAGATGGGGATGTTAAGGGTGTTTAAAGAGGTTTTGATGGGGTCTCCTCCATTAATAACCCATATCCTCCACTGTCCAGAGTTTTATTTAGTGTCTTTCTGTCCAGTCAAAGCTGTGTGTGTGGTGTCATGAACCAAAAACACTCTCAATCCATTTCTCCACCTTCATTTTCCAGCATCTCTCTGAGCCTTACCAAGAACAGGCCGTTTCTGTCTCCGTGTCTTTAAGGCTCATTAATATTAACGACCCTCCGTTCCGATCGGCTAACCGTTTCCAGAGTGAAACGTGAGACGCCGCGGCCCGGCGGCTACAGGTAGGGAAAACTCTCCGGTAATAAACGACGACAACCGCTCAACCGCTTTGAAAAAAACACTTTGTTAGTCTATTATTTCTTACAAATAATAAGATAATGAGCGAACCTTTGTGACGTCACAAAGTTACGGAAGTCCAAACGGCTCGTTTAGAGGCTCGCTGCACTAATATGGATTGTGTGGATTTAGTTTTGATACTTTCACCATGTTTAGATAGACCATCCAACTCCTTTATCACCACAGAGGATTTAAGGGGATTTTGCATGAATCAAGGGGTGAATTCATGTAAATTAATGTAGGATTATTTTAAGGATTACTGGTTTGTAGAGCACATCCATGTTTACACCCAGAGTCAGGATGAATGTTTCTGTTCAGCTGTTACAGGTTACAGACCGCTAACTGTTTTATTAATTTATTTTTATTTATTTTTTCTGTGTTCATCGTCCACCAAGATCTGAGCGTTCCTAACATTCAATAACTAATAAACTGAAGTTCTGTCTGCTGTATTTTCTCTAGTGAAACAGTTCAGCTGCCGTCCCTCTGCCTGGAGCTTGTGGGCGGAGTCTAAACTGACTGACATGCCTATGACACGTCGGTTAAAGCCGGGTTAGGCAACTTTGGAGAAATGAGCAACAATTTGAAAGTATACAACCCCCCCCCCCCCCCCGACATGTCAGCTGTTTTTAATCCGCAGCAAAATGGAGAAATCAGCTGATCAGCTTTTCTCAGCGGAGACCGAGTTCACAGTCTTAGACACATTTCAGAGTCGGAATAGAATCAGCCGGTTTCTGCTCCGTCAGCCGGAGAGCGCCTGGTTCTGATTCTCGTCTTGACCGTTAAGACAAAATCAAACATGTTTAATATGATCTGAAGTCTTTAGTCTCGGCTCAAACGGCTCAGACGGACGGAGACTCTGGACTCGGCGGTTCAGCTCCGTCCAAACACACCGCCACAGCTTCCGGGTTTCCCAGCAGCAGAGCCTGGAGCCATTTTGTAATTGTAACAGAGAAATGCACAACATGAAGTGCAGAACTATGGCTGTGGTTGTTTTGATTAAATTTGAAAGTGGGATCCAAACATAACCAGCATGTATATCTCCTCCCTCAGTTCTCTCTGGATAATCAAACTGCTTCAGACTGTTGGCAATATTCACATTATTGTGCGCATGTAAACGCAGACCATGACTAAAACAAATGATTTAATGAGAAGTTTTATATTTTAGTTGACTATCCCATTAAAGATTTTTGGGTCATTTTCGCCTTCATTAGACAGATCCAGGTGGAGAGAGACAGCAGAGACTGGAGAGAGAGGAACAACATGTGACCAAGGTTCTGGGTCGGATTCAAACCCTGAGCCTCAGACCCTGAGCCTCAGACCGCTGAGCCTCAGACCTGAGCCTCAGACCGCTGAGCCTCAGACCCTGAGCCTCAGACCGCTGAGCCTCAGACCGCTGAGCCTCAGACCCTGAGCCTCAGACCGCCTCACGCTGTTAACTGAACCAGTAACCGGGACAGGCGGTAGAACCGAGCGGGTTCCCCAGACAGGCAGAGGTGGAACGTTGCGTGTGGTTCTGTCAGACTCACAGAGGACGGTCAGGGGAACGGTGGTCTCTCTGCTGCGCTCCTCGGCCGGCAGGCCCGGCAGGAGCAGGGCGGCTCGGCAGGTGATGTCGCTCCCCGCCTCCTGCGGGCCGGGGGTGAAGGTGTAGGTGGAGAGGAAGGAGGCGGAGCCCGACTCGCCCGCTCCGCTCTGCAGGACCCGGTCTCCTCTCAGCCAGGAGACGCTCAGCAGCTCGGGGGGGCGGAGCTCCGACACCCGGCAGCTCAGGGTCGCCTCCTCGCCGAGCCGCAGGAGGTCGTGACCCCGGATCACCGGGGCTTCTGGGAAAGCTGAAAGAGACAGAAACAGCATCTGACCTGGAGCGGAGGTGAAGCTCTGTGTGCTCACACAGAACCAGACTCACAGAACCAGACTCACAGAACCAGACTCACAGAACCAGAGACACAGAACCAGACTCACAGAACCAGAACCAGAGACACAGAACCAGACTCACAGAACCAGAGACACAGAACCAGAGACACAGAACCAGACTCATAGAACCAGAGTGACACAGAACCAGACTCACAGAACCAGAGACACAGAACCAGAGACACAGAACCAGACTCATAGAACCAGAGTGACACAGAACCAGACTCACAGAACCAGAGACACAGAACCAGAGACACAGAACCAGAGACACAGAACCAGACTCACAGAACCAGAGACACAGAACCAGACTCACAGAACCAGACTCAAAGAACCAGAGACACAGAACCAGACTCATAGAACCAGACTCACAGAACCAGACTCACAGAACCAGAGTGACACAGAACCAGACTCACAGAACCAGACTCACAGAACCAGACTCACAGAACCAGAGTGACACAGAACCAGACTCACAGAACCAGACTCACAGAACCAGAGACACAGAACCAGACTCACAGAACTAGACTCACAGAACCAGAGACACAGAACCAGACTCACAGAACCAGACTCACAGAACCAGAGACACAGAACCAGACTCACAGAACTAGACTCACAGAACCAGAGACACAGAACCAGCCTCACAGAACCAGAACCAGAGACACAGAACCAGACTCACAGAACCAGACACACAGAACCAGACTCACAGAACCAGAGACACAGATCCAGAGACACAGAACCAGACTCACAGAACCAGAGACACAGAACCAGACTCATAGAACCAGACTCACAGAACCAGAGTGACACAGAACCAGACTCACAGAACCAGACTCACAGAACCAGAGACACAGAACCAGACTCACAGAACCAGACTTAAAGAACAGAGACACAGAACCAGACTCATAGAACCAGACTCACAGAACCAGAGTGACACAGAACCAGACTCACAGAACCAGACTCACAGAACCAGAGTGACACAGAACCAGACTCACAGAACCAGACTCACAGAACCAGAGACACAGAACCAGACTCACAGAACCAGAGACACAGAACCAGACTCACAGAACCAGAGTGACACAGAACTTTAACAGCTTGCTTCAGAGTTTCTCTTCAGTCTCACAGGAAGTGAAGGTTCCTTCATGTTTCACCTCGCTGTGTTTTATTCCTCGTCGATGTTTCAGGAGAAAATCTTCATCAAGACTTTTCTCCTGCAATATGAAAACAGTCTGAAGGAAATAAAGCCACAGCAGAGATGAACCGTGTGAAGCTTCACTTGTTTCAGATATTAATTTATCACCAGATTTTCTGTTTCAACATGAAGCTGCTGAAACAGTAGAAATAATTTGTATCATATTTTAAAACTGAACTGAAGAACAAACTGAAAACAAGAGTTTGTCAGTCAGCAAAGAAACTGAAAACACACAGAAAGAGAGAGCTGCCAACGCCAGACTGGTGTGTGTGTGTGTGTGTGTGTGTGTGTGTGTGTGTGTGTGTGTGTGTGTGTGTCAGGTGTGTGTGTGTGTGTGTGTGTGTGTGTGTGTGTGTGTGTGTGTCAGCGTGTGTGTGTGTGTGTGTGTGTGTGCAGCACTGCAGGTCAGACTCACAGTAGACCTGGACCACGGCTCTGATCTGTCTGGTTTCTCGTCCACAGATGACCTTGCAGACCAGCGTGGCCTCGCTCTCCGGGGTCACGGGGTCAAAGGTCAGCACGGACTCCGTCTCGGCGGGGCGGACGTGGGCGGTGAGCGGCCGGTCCTCCAGCAGCACCCAGGACAGGCTCGCCCTGCCGGGACAGTCCCGCACCGAGCAGCGCAGCTCGCCCCGCCCGCCCAGACGCAGCAGAGCGGTGCGCGGCTGCACCTCCACCTGCAGCGCACACACACACACACACACACACCACACACACCACACACACCACACACACACTGCAGGAGGTACAGCCCAGATTAATATTCATAAACAACACACACACACACACACACACACACACACACACACACACACACACACTGTTAATACTAATAAACAACACATTCATACTAATAAACAGCA
>NW_027281035.1:72500-107443 GCF_046629955.1 Centroberyx affinis | reverse complement strand
TTCTCTTCTCTCCCCTCCACAGGGAGGTTATCCTCTTTGGTGAGTGAATTTTTAATGAACTGATGACCGCGGTTTGACAAAAACATGTGGAGGGAGTGCTGTAAATCGAGGTTACATAACATATCGCGGCTAATACTGGCTGTGTCTTGTGAAGTGGTGTTGGGTGTGAGTGTGGTGTGCTGCCAATGCCTCAATGTAGCATCTATTCACTGGTTCATATGCACAATAGTTTGGGTGTGACAATGAAGACGAGAGAAAGAGATGCAGCAACCATGGAGACTGGCTCAGACGAGAGTAGAAAAATGAATAAACTGAAAGGGCAGAGGAAGAGAGACTGGAAAGTGAGAGTACACAGAGAAGTGAGAGTAGATGACAGGAGGGAAAAGTACATGAGAGAGAGAATGAGAGTGAAAGACACGGGGAGCAAGCTAGTGAGAGAAAGAGTGGAGAGAGAGAGAGAGAGAGAGAGAGAGAGAGAGAGAGAGAGAGAGAGAGAGAGAGAGAGAGAGAGAGAGAGAGAGAGAGAGAGAGAGAGAGAGAGAGAGAGAGAGAGAGAGAGAGAGAGAGAGAGAGAGAGAGAGAGAGAGAGAGAGAGAGAGAGAGAGAGAGAGAGAGAGAGAGAGAGAGAGAGAGAAGAGGAGTGCTGACCTCCAGTGGTGACTGTGCCAGAGCCAGTTCTGTCTGTAGCGATCCTGAGCCGGTCTGGTTCAACCTGTAGGCCGCCGACAGGGACAGACTCGCCCTGTGGGAGACATGAGGATGGAGGGGGGGGGAGTGATGGAGAGGTTATAGAAAAAAAAGAGGAGGGGGAAGAAACAGGGATAGGAGATGGAGAAAGAGGTGGCAGTAAGTAAATGGGAAAGGAAAGGGGGAGATGGAGAGGGACAGAGGAGAGAAAAAAAAAGAAGGATGGGGAAGGTTAGTATTGTATTTTCTACTGTGTAATACAATCAAAGTTGGTGCTTTCTAAGGGGGGATGAGATTCAATGATATAAAAGGCATCAATTAGAATAGGTGGGCTAACAGACACCAACAGGGACGGAGTCTTAATTAATTACACCAATTAATTTACAAATTCCTATATGTTATTCCTGTGGTCTAGGACAGTCAAATCGAATTTGACTCAACTTGAATATGAATAAATCTTTCCCAAACCCAAAGATAGAAAAACTAGGACTCACGCTTATGATGTTATAAATGATAAAGTTTAGGGTTTAAATGGAGTGGTTTCCAAAAAAAAATTATAAAAAAAAAGTATAAATTAAAGAAAATTAAAAACTACCCTGTGCATCTAGTTTAGTACTGGGTTTACTTACCCAGCCATGTCTGGATGCATCATCTGAATCTGGTTCTCCAGCTTGGTCTTGTCAGCTCTGAGCAGCTGGAATAAAACAACAGCAGAACATACCATGACACAATCCATCCCATCAGGCGTTTAGGATCCAGATTCACACACACGGATTAAGCCTAGACTTTTCATTTTGGTGCTGAGGCCGTCTATGGATTCATTTGTTTCCCTGTGTCTGAGAAGCTTGCTTTCTTTGGGTCTTTAATTTACCATGCAGGTCAATTAAGTACACATTGTTGTTTACAACAAACTGAACGAGTACTGCCTAGAGGCCAGTACAAGAGCAATATGTATTGCTCTTGTACTGGCCTCTAGGCAGCCAGCAGGTGATTTCTTTCCCACAGTCAGGCTTCACACTCGCACAACCAAAAAAACGATGACGACACACACACGTTGCTCGTTGTCCCACCTCACTGGACGTATTAGGAAGAAACATTAGAATCTTCCAAAATGAGATATCCACCATTAAAAAAAAACCCCCAATAAACTGGCACCTACCATAAATAAAGGAAAGCATATTATGGGCTATTATTAAAGTAATGAGTCATTTTAATATGTTTGCTTACAAAATAACTCTGCTTTTGAGTCTAGAATAATCTGTGCTGTATATTTGCAAATGGTTATATAGAGTTTTTGCTGGTCTTTGGTCAGCACCACCGAATACCATTAGATAAATATATAAATACTTATAAACATATCTAATGACTGGTTTAGTTATTGAATCCTTCTATTACAAATATCCATGTTGGAGAAATAAAACAATTAACATTTTTGTAAAAAAAAAAAAAGGACTTTAGATCTGTGATATCCTTTAAAAATTACCACAATTTCATTTGTGCTCTCAGTTAAGTAGGTGCAACTTCTTTCCATCCCATTTTGAAATGAGAATCTTCAATTGTTGCAGACTTTGCCACAGCAGAAAATCGACAAAATGAATGATCATCATAAATCCCTGCCTGTTGTTCCCAAAGCCCATTTCAGCCCCCAAAAAATGGAATTCATTAAAATGATTTGTCGGAGGGACACAAAATGGTTGCAATGGCATCAAGCAAAAGAAGCACAGGGATCAGGAACACATGAAATTAATGGGAGTTGTGGGTCTGAAGAAACTGCAATCATTGAAAAAACCTGAAACCTGTAACTGAGTCAACCTGCGATGTGATGCGAGGCTCCACATACTCACCTCTGTGACGGAGGAATATTCCTCCACTGCTGCCTTCAGCTCCTCTATCTGTCTGCTCTTCTGTGGAGGGAGACACAAAAGAAAAACACCACTAAGAGAAAAAGACGCACGGAAACGTATTTTGGCTTCTCTGGTATTTTTAAGTTTTAAGTGCATATCCATATTTTCTTGAGTGAAATTCCTACATTTTCTGCCATTTCCTATTGAAGGTGATGTCACTGTCTACGGAGTTAAACAGGTGACATCACCTGGCACCAAAAATCAGCCAATAGCAGATGGCCATTTCATTAGCATGCATTTTACCATTAGATGTCAGGCTTTACACAGATTTGGGTTTGGAGTTTAGTTACTCTTTAAACTCAACAGCTTCAAAACTTGTACCTGAGCCGATTCTGATTTTAGAGGTTTTCACATTGTTTTCACAGTGTTTAAAGATGGAGGCGTCCTATTCAACAGCACTACCGATCCCAATGTTAGCATCACTCTTTCCAGTTCACAGAAACTATACTGAACAAAAATATAAACGCAACACTTTTGTGTTTGCTCCCATTTTTCATGAGTTGAAATAAAAGATCTAAGACTTTTTCTATGCACACAAAAGGCTTATTTCTCTCAAATTTTGTTCACAAATTTGTTTAAATCCGTGTTAGTGAGCACTTCTCCTTTCCCAAGATAATCCATCCACCTGACAGGTGTGGCATATCAAAATGCTGATTAAACAGCATGATTATTACACAGGTGTGCCTTGGGCTGGTCACAATAAAAGGCCACTCTAAAATGTGCAGTTTTATCACACAACACAATGCCACAGATGTTGCAAGTTTTGATGTCCACCAGAGCTGTTGCCCGTGAATTGAATGTTCATTTCACTACCATAAGTTGTCTCCAATGTCGTTTCCGAGAATTTGGCAGTACACCCGACCGGCCTCACAACCGCAGACCACGTGTAACCACGCCAGCCCAGGACCTCCACATCCGGCTTCTTCACCTGCGAGATCGTCTGAGACCGGCCACCCGGACAGCTGATGCAACAGTTGGTTTGCAAAACCAAAGAATTTCTGCACAAACTGTCAGAAACTGTCTCAGGGAAGCTCATCTGCGTGCTCGTCGTCCTCACCGGGGTCTTGACCTGACTGCAGTTTGTCGTCGTAACCGACTTGAGTGGGCAAATGCTCAACTTCGATGGCGTCTGGCACTTTGGAGAAGTGTTCTCTTCACAGATGAATCCCGGTTTTCACTGTACCGGGCAGATGGCAGACAGCGTGTATGGCGTCGTGTGGGCGAGCGGTTTGCTGATGTCAACGTTGTGAACAGAGTGCCCCATGGTGGCGGTGGGGTTATGGTATGTGCAGGCATAAGCTACGGACAACGAACACAGGTGCATTTTATTGATAGCAATTTGAATGCACAGAGATACCGTGACGAGAGCCTGAGGCCCACTGGCCCATTCATCCACCGCCATCACCTCATGTTGCAGCATGATAAAGCATGGCCCCATGTTGCAAGGATCTGTACACGATTCCTGGAAGCTGAAAACATCCCAGTTCTTGCATGACCTGCATACTCACCAGACATGTCACCCATTGAGCATGTTTGGGATGTTCTGGATCGGCGTGTACGACAGCGTGTTCCAGTTCCTGCCGATATCCAGCAACTTGGTACAGCCATTGAAGAGGAGTGGACCAACACTCCACAGGCCACAATCAACAACCTGATCAACTCTATGTGAAGGAGATGTGTTGCACTGCATGAGGCAAATGGTGGTCACATCAGATACTGACTGGTTTTCAAAAAACGCATATCTGTAGCCCTAGTCATGTGAGACCCATAGTTCAGTGCCTAATAAATGTCTTTTTTCAAGATAAAACTGCACATTTTAGAGTGGCCTTTTATTGTGACCAGCCCAAGGCACACCTGTGCAATAATCATACTGTTTAATCAGCATCTTGATATGCCACACCTGTCAGGTGGATGGATTATCTTGGCAAAGGAGAAGTGCTCACTAACACGGATTTAAACAAATTTATGAAAAATATTTGAGAGAAATAAGCCTTTTGTGTGCATAGAAAAAGTCTTAGATCTTTTATTTCAACTCATGAAAAATGGGAGCAAAAACAAAAGTGTTGCGTTTATATTTTTGATTCAGTGTACATGAGCCTATCGCTGTGCAGTGGGACAAGTGGGCTGAATGACATTAAATCGTGAAGATGCCATCTTTCGGTACCTGATCCATAAAAGCTATAGTGACGTAAAAGGCAGCAGGTTCTGCTTTAGGATTAGAATGGTGCCAAATCGATTCAAGCAAGTTTATTTATAGCGCGCTTTACAGACAAAAAGGAGAAACGGATAAAAACAAGATAAGGCACTGACCTCTTGTATCACAGCTTCCTTTTCGCTCATGACAGCATCAAAGGAATGGATCTGAACCTGAGGACCAGGAGAAAGACAGACAAGGCAGGATGGTTTCTTTCTACTGAGCTGAGACAAAGCTAGAATGTGGAGATCACTTCTATCAAGGGAAGAAGCCAGAAATCCAATAATGCCAGAGGGAGAGGAAGAGAGCGAGACTGAGAGACAGACAGTGACAGAAAAAAAGAGAGTGGGAGACATGCTAGCAGACGGAGATGTAGAAAAGCAGAGCCAAATGGACTGACAGAGTGTTTCAGAGAGAGTAAAGTCACCTGGAGGTCAGTGTTAATGTCACACAGCTCCACCATCCTCCTCTGAAGCTCGTCCGTCTCCATGGTGACCTTGAAGTTCTGGGGAGCCATCAGAGGGGAGTTAGGCCAGCCAATCACAACCAGGTAACCGTATATAATCTGTGTAACCAATCTATGAATGGACGATATGGCGTTGTGCTGCTGAAGTCTCACTGATTTAATGGTCAACTGCTTTGATAAAAGTCCTGATTCTTTAATACAGTGCAGTACCTCTTCCTGAAGAGAAGCAATCTTGGAAATAAGACTCTGGTTCTCTCTCTCCTATAGAGCGGCAAAAGAAGAAAACCAATCAGTAGCCTTGATAAGAGTATTAAGTGTCCAGTCCTGAATCTGTCACAAATATTCACAAATTCACAAATATTCTTAGAGAGCTTGACTTGTACATGGAAAGTTCAGTACAAAGTATATATTGTGCAACTTCTTTAGCCCATAAGAACTCAAAATATACAGCAGCTCTACCTCACAACCAATTTTGCCAAACATTACATAAACATTAACCAAACTCTCCAAAGACTCTTGCATATTGCTTGGCTTTGAATTAAGACTCAAAATTAAGTACTATGCCTTTAGGAAGTATTACTAGTATCCATTACCTGCTATTGGCTTAACTGAATCCCATTGAGCCAATACAATTAAAAGTCAAATGTAACCCAGGTCCTGTATTCATTAAGACATTTGGTAACAAAGCAACAGTAAACATGCCGAAAAAAACAAATTGTTTTACCAAAGTAAATGGTCCAATTTCATCATTTCATTAACCAGAACAATAGAGCAGAGATCCTAGCTTTCCCACTAGGATTTAAGAAGCTTCTGCAGAGTGAATCTGGCTCCTCTCTGTGAGGCGTGAGCATGACTAACCATGTGTTTGCTCTGTGCGGAGGCGCGAGCTCTGCCTTCCTCAGTGCAGCTCAGAGTCGCCTTCATCTCCTCCACCTCCTCCTTCAGCAGCTTCTCCTTCTGGGCCAGCTGCTGGTTACTGTGCAAGAAGACATGGGGAGAGAGACGGGGCATCAGCGCACCGCTACATCTGTGTGTCTATATCTATGTGTGTGTGTGTGTGTGAGTGTGTGAGTGTGAGTGTCGTACACCCTGGCCTGGTTGCGGAGCTCCTCGTTCTCCTCGGCCAGCTTCTGGTTGCTGTCCTCCATGCCCTCCACCACCTGCTTCAGCTTCCTCACCTCCTCCTGCAGCTTCTGGTTACTCATCTGGAGGTCGGCCACGCAGTACACCAGCTCCGACGTCTCACTGGGACGGACACACACACACACACACACACACACACACGAATAATACAGGCACAATGAAACTATTTTTGTAGACCCAGGGCATGTGTGGGTGAATGGTCACACACACACACACAAATACAGGCATGGTACAGCCTATTTATGCAGACCTGTGGATGAATGCTCTCCCTCTCCCTCCCTCTCTCACACACACAACTTACAATTCTGCTCTGGACGCCTCTCCCCCAAAGGCCTCCAGACTTCCTGAGGTCATATTGAGCAGCATGGATCTCTTAGCTGAAATACAAACAGACCAAAAAGACTCAAAACACATTATCAGCAACATTACATATATGTATGCTAGAAGGAAATGAATAGCAAATGTGTGTGTTTGTGTGTGTTCACATGCTGGCTCACCGGACAGGCTGTCCCGGAGTTTGACAGAGTCCTGAGTTGGGTCATCCTCTGGGTCGTCTTCCCTGAGACACGACAGAGAAACCGGTCTGAGTATATCACATTACCAACGTACCAGATCAGCTACACTATATCATCACTGCTCATTGTTTTAGGGCCTGTGTCTTTCCAGGATGTGTTTTTTAAGATAGCAGCTCTCAACAGCTGTTTGAGGAAGCGGTAGCCATGGCTCCTGTTGTTGCTATGAGACTCCTGAAAACCTGTTGAAAATGCTGTGCTAATCTGCTAAAGTTGAAATGTTTAACTTTCGGTGCCCGGCACGCTGAGCGCTAAAAAAACATGCTCAGCTCTGTCTATAACACGTCCTTTTCCACTATAAACAAGGAGAAAAAGACTACAGAGACAGCTCCTTGGCAGACACACAGCACTTCTAATCCAAAGTTACACCCATATGTGTTCAGCCATTTCATAATACAAGCAAACATGTTGCCCCCCACAAATCAGTAACAAGATGCATCATCCCTCTGTGTTTAATCAAAATCAGACCGGTGGTGTAGCAATTATTGCCTTTCAAATTTAATAACGTTGACCTTTAATCACTGCGCCCCATTAGGCTAATCAGTGTAATTTTTTAAAATGCTGAAAACACAGACAGACAGACACAGCCTGATCCATAGTCCAGCCCCCAATTTCATTGCGTGGGGGCAATTAAAGTAAACAAAAGTCAGTGACCATTACATCATTAAGATGATTCCACATATGTATTTGCAATCAGACTGCTGAGAGGCCTTAGGTAGCTCCAAACCTCTTGTACCACGAACCATGTCAACAAGAACAAGCCCTTTGATGAGAACATGAAGATAACCGATGCATAACTGCCTCAGAGGCAAACGTATCTTCATTTACAGCCCTGCAATGGATCAAATGGACTTGCACACAGCTGAAAATATGTGAAAAAATCTCACCAGAAATCTCATCTGATGCATAACCCGCCTACATAGCATCCACTTGCATAACTCAAGCAGAACATACAACTGTCTCTTCTCTAAAGGGCTAAAAAAAAAACCTGGACCAGTTAACAGAAAATGGTTATGTGCAAGTTAGGTTTCTGTAGAAATCTCCATTCTGCATGTTTGAGTTTAGTGGAGATGGTGCAGGCAGTCATCACCTCCTCACACCATGTCAAAGAGTTTGGAAGCTTTGCAGCAACAAATGTGTGTGGAAGCAGAAAGCAAAACACATTGCGCAAATCAGCAGTTCATTTAGTCACGATGCAGATCTGGATGAGCAAATGAGCCAATAGTCGAGGCACAAGCTAGCGAAGAAAAACACCAGACATACTGTAAATTCAGTGTCCCTTTAAGAATTCTGCTTGGTCATCATTCACATTTTAAGTGCAGAAAAGGAGGAATCTCACTTTCTATCTCTTCTCTTTCTATCTATAATCCACAAATAGTTACTTTTAAGAAATATTTTCCATGGCTCCACCTAGCTCTCCAGCTCTGAACTGTACTGTACTAGTTATCACACTTTGTCCTAGTTGCCAGACCTTGAAACCGATCCAGGATTCACTCCTGAATTAATCCGTCTCCTGCCACCTGCCAGTTGAAAACGTGTAGATATCGTAGCAAGAGAAATGGCATGTCTTTTTCTAAAAACATGAGCAGAAAATGTACAGTGCAAGAGGAGAACTTGATTCCTCTGGTAATTTGTCCACTATTGAGTGTTAGCAGGGCAGAACCAACAACATACTGACATTATAGAGAGATGTAATCATGTTCATTTTCTAAATATTGACCCATGAACATTAGGTACCCGTTGTTGCGGCAGTCGTCGATCCACTCCTTCATGATGGCGTGGTACGTGTCCAGGTCGATGGAGACGTCTTTGTGGTCCGGGTCCAGCATGTTGCAGAGCTCCTCCAGTCCGCTGTCCTCTGAGCTGCGGCTGGTGGTGTGGCGCAGGTAGTCCACGATGCGAGACACGTACACTTTACCTGGCAGAGGAGAGGGGAAGAGGAGAGCTTCACCAAGACGCACGAGAGGAAAAAATATACTTACACTGTTATATATTCTGAATTTGTGATGCTCAATGCATTCTAGGAGTTATTTTGTGATGAACTGTTGTCATTTTCTTTTTTGGTGTACCCACTTTACCTCCACCTGCCTTGTCTACTTCAGTTAGTGATTTCCTACATTTCCCAGGATGCCTTTTGACAACCCCAACACAGAACAGGTGTGAACTATACATGGTGGAGAGAGCGATAGTGATAGCATGGTAAGAGCAAGAGTTTTTCCAGTGAGAAAAGGGAGAGTCCCTTACTCAAATCTCAACATGTCTTGATGCTGCATTGCATTCTGGTCTATTGAGGTCTCTCTCCTCTTCTATGATGGATTTCTCCCTGTGTGATTGTTGAACGTCTCTTGGTGCAAAATGGCAGCTCTAGAAAGAAGCCCTCGCTCTTTGATTCTAAGGGACTGACACCAAAACCTGACATTTACTGTTGATGTTTTAGATAGCTGAACATTTTTCTGTCAAACTCCTTTGCCCTGGAAATATCTCAATGTAACGTCATATCCATGGGAAGAACAAAAATACAACATCACCAACAGCTGTTTTTTTTAAGTGTTCAAGTGTTTTAGGATATATTTTTTGATAAAGGTTTTACAGAAATGCTTGAGGAAAGAAAGAAATCTTTGTTAAGTTTCATGCTTCAAGGCTCAATTACCAGCTTTTTAGTCAAGAGGCAAGAATAAAGAAAAAGGTACGTGACTGTCAGTAAAAGCAGTACAACAGCGCTTAACAAGAAGAATTCTGCCATAGCTTTCAGAAACTCACCATGTGCCATACAAAGGCAGGTTCACCATATTTTGAATGCCATTATTTCACCTCATTATCACACACAACGGAAAACCCCGACCAGGGGTGTGAACACAAAAAAGTAGCACAAAAAGGTACAAAAATAATAATCTCCCTTCAGAAATGAATGCAAGTTGTGAGGCTTAAAAAAAAGCTATCACGAAAAACCACATCCAAAGACTCGTCTTCCCAAGACGGTAAACTCCACAAACGGATTAGACCAGGAAACTCAAATGGCCCCGCACAGCAGAGAAGAACACAGGACACTGGAATACTTGATAAAAGGAAGATCTGTGTTTCCAATGCCAGGAGGCACAAGGGAAAGACACAGTCAAGACTGGTAATTGCTGGGAACTAAGAGAATTACCCGTTTTAAAGACACAGAAAAATACACACGCTATGATGATCGTGCTAACGAGTTGAAGTTAAAATTAATTTCTTTGATGAACGCTGACTTATTCAATTTGCTAAAAGTCCCAAATGTGTGGTAAAAGCATTCATGATTGTACAAGCTTCTGTGTGTGTGTGTGTGTGTACCTCGGCGCTGGGTGTCGCAGGCGTGGAAGATGGTGTCGAGTAGATCCTCCTCACAGATGAGACTAACTTCTGCCATATTCTCCCTCCTGGATTCAGAGGCCAATGTGGATCCTGTGCACATATACGCACACACACACACACACACACACACACACACAGAGCTGTTCAAGTTGCATAAAAGCCAAGCACATGATAGATTTTCCTTCAGGCACAGCAACAAACTGACACATGTACTGACTGTAAAGATAATGAGAACAAGCCAAAGGCCCGTGAGCATGCATATGTATGTATGCATATACAGTGTGTGTGTGTGTGTGTGTGTGTGTGTGTCTATCTTGAAACCTGTGACTTTCAACAATGTGCTACAGTTCAACAATCACAATGCAGAACACTGGAGTTCAAACAAGTTTTTTTGTGGTTTTAAGGTGTAGTGTGTACATCATTATGCCAAGCTTTGATGTTGAATCATAACTATGCTCTTTCTAAGTTTATTGGCTAGATCAAGAACCTACTTCCACGACAAAGCTACATAAAGCTAGGCAAGGTTTAATTACTTTCCTCATCACTGAATAGTATGGGATTCTTTGTTTATCCTGGTACTGAGAGCATTTGTCACCTAATTTGTTATTGATAGTTATGAATAAACTAATAATACTTTTAATCTTGGATTTCATAAAGAGCTTTTGAAGTTGAAGCAGTTGATTTTAGATTTTATCTTTTCAAAATTGTAGCTGGGCTGACAAAAATATGGGTTGCCATGGAGAAATAAAAAGTATTCCTGTGTTACACGAGCGCAAACTCAAAATGACCAGCCTGCAAACAAAACAAAATATATGGAATTCAATCTAAGCAAACACTGTGCTCCTTGCTGGCGCCTACAAAATCACAGCAGACTGATAAAAGTTCACAGACAATAACCAATCATGTGTTCACTATAATTATCTGGAGGACAAGCCGCTCCTCCCTACCTCCGTCTCCCAGCGACAGCCTTTTGACAACCAGAGCCGGGTAGGGCAGCTCGCACTCCATGGCGCTCCCAGAATCCACGGAGCAGAAGTTGAGGTTGTAGGAGAGGATGCTGTGGCTCTGGGAGCGCGGTCGAGCCGGCGGCGGGCTCCTGCTCTGCCTCTCGCCCTCGGGCTGCGTGAACTGGGCTCCCCGCGAGAACGTGAAGTAAGGCGAGTCTTTGACCTGGCCGGCAGGCGTCGAGCAATACCTCTGCCATGTCTTACCCTGTCCGACACTACTGCTGCTACCGCCGGCACTGCTTCTCCTCTCTCCCAGAGTGCTGGTGATGGTGTACGTGATGTTAGCCGCCGTGGGGGGGTTGGTTGCCGGGGTGAAGGAGGCGGAAGGGGTGGAGGGAGGGATAGCGGGGCCCCGGCTTTTCCTCGGAGAAGCCGTGGGGGTCAGCATCCCCTTCCCTCGCCCCTTCTCCCTCTCCTTCTCCTTCTCCTTTTCCTTCTCCTTGTCCCCCTCGTCTCCGTGGACGGCCCGCTTCTTCAGGATGGCCTCCAGGTTGTGCCTGAGGCCGCACTGCGGGCTGTCGTAGCTGCTGGACGAGAGCTTGGGGATCTGGAAGGGCGAGTTGGGCTCTCGGTCACCACGCCACTGGATGGTCTGCAGCTTGCGGCAGATGCTGTCCACGGGGTTGTGGCGGCGCGTCGACTGGGGGGTGCAGTAGTCCATGCTGCTGGAGGCAGGGCTGGAGAGCTGGCTTCCTGGCTAGAGGAGAGGCTGAGGTCTGAGGGGAGACGAGCAAAACAATAAAACAATCAAAATGAGACATAAGGAAAGAAGCCAGTAGAACCCACAGGGCTTACTGAGGAGCTCCTTCCCAGAAAGAAAATAAGTAATAAAAGTAAATCAATAAAAACAGGCAAGGCCAAGTGTGAAATGGAGAATACACCATTAAATGAGACAGAGACAGGCAAACGTTAGAGACAGGGACATAAAAAAAAATCACATAGAAAACTTGGAGGAGCCATGCCGATTCTCCTGGTAGATAACCAACATTGTACAGCATGCAACAGTGCATGACATGATACACATAACGTGCGAGTATAACATGATATATTCAGGTTGTATAGGACAGTTTTCCCTGGTGGGAATAACTTGACAGCATCAGTGGCAGGAAAGGTGCTGCTGGAGCTGGAGAGTGGTAGATGCCCACAGGTGTAGGGTGGAACTATTTGGGACCAATATGGATGAGCCTGGTCTGACAAACACCAGTCATAGGCTGATACAGGACGGCTAATGCCAAGTAGTGATTATTAGTCCCAAGCTTCGATGGCTACTATTATAGACTGGAGTTGCAGGTGATGAGTGCAGGCAGAACAAGCCTATTAAGGAAGGAGAAAGTGATGGAGGCAGGGGGGAGGAAGGAAGGAAGGAAGGAAGGAAGGTTGGATAGAAGGATGAAAGAATGGTCTATCTGTTCAAATCTCTCTAACCACACACGCAGCTGAGTATGAGACTAAACACTGAATCACGCAGGGAAAATCCAATAAGGTTGCATGCAATATCAGTCCACGACTTTTCAGACTTAAAATATTTTAGTCTAATAAAAAAAATGCACAAATGTACACAGATCTGGGGGAAAACAGGTGAGGCAAATCCTCTCTACAGGTGTGCAAATGAGCAAATTAATCCCTAACGTTGCTTAGTGCCGAGCAAGAGGTTCTTCCATCTGGCTTTCATTCTAGTGGCCAAAGTCTAATATTTATCTCATTTTGTCTCATGCAGCCCCTGTGGCTACACTTGAACTTAATAAATACAAAAAGACCCTTATGAAATAAAGCGATAGTATTCCTATGATAAGATCACTATTCCAATATCACAGCAAACTGTAAAATATCATGCAGCTACTACAGAAATTCCTTTATTAACACCACAGAAGATAAAAACTACATACCATAAACTCACTACAGAGTAACACAGACGCACTATAGGAATATTATAAGGATATTATAGTGGTTTTTCGTCGGTGGATGCAGCAGGTCGGCAATTTGTCCAGCATGCACCTGAGCGTCTAAAAACCTTCTGTCTGCTCTCTAAATTACCAAACCTTTGTTTTATTAACACAATTAATGTTGATTGATGTTGTTTGCGCGACGGCTGCAAGAGAATATTCAATTAGTTACCTTGTAAAGCTTGGAGGAGCAAATAATCCGCGTTGAAATGTTTGGCAAATTGTCCTCACGCACAGAGAGGAGAACCACGCACGCAGGTAGTTTGAAGCACAGCGCCACTGAGACATGGAGGGATTTAAAACCTTGGTGGGTGGCCACGACTCTAAAAGTAAGCCGACACCCCCTCCCAGTGGTCTGCCTGCGTCACAGCACCCACTGAGATCCAGGACAACACTCTTTTATTTCAGTTCAGAATGAAAACCACACGGAAAATCACTGTAAGACTCCTACAGGGATATATAGTGTTTCTATGGTACTCAATCGTGAGTTTATAGTGACCTAACTGTATTTTATTTTGTTTTTATCAACTATGGCATCACTATAATATTCCTATAATAATCCTATAATATTCCTGTAGGGCTTTATAGTGTGTATGTGGTACTCAGTAGTGAGTTTATAGTGACCTTAATGTACTTTATGGTATTTTTGCAATCTCTTATGGTATTACTATAATATTTCTATAGGATATTATATGCTTTATAGTTTTGCTCCAATATTTGTATTGTATCCTTCTGAAATGTATTATAGGATTACTGTAATGATTTTTCAAAGGGGTAATAGCAGATAAATTACCTGTCTAAACAATATAATGTACAATAATGAATGCAGATTTTGAGCAAGGGAGTACTGGTGAAAAATTTTGGTTAAGGCAGCCGGTTAGGACTGTAATTGTAGCGCCCAAAAACCCAATTATTAGACATAGACATAGATGGCTGTCATAGATGGAATAATGGTGGTGTGGGGAGGCGAGGAAAGTGGAGTGTGGCCCAGAGTCACCTCCCCAGAGTCACCCTGTGTGTGTGTGTGTGTGTGTGTGTGTGTGTGTGTGTGTGTGTGTGTGTGTGTGTGAGAGAGAGAGAGAGAGAGAGAGAGAGAGAGAGGAGAGAGAGAGGAGAGAGAGAGAGAGAGAGAGAGAGAGAAGAGAGAGAGAGAGAGAGAGAAATATGTAAATATGTTGAATGAGTTTTAACTGAGACTGAGGAATAATGAGCCTTTATTGGCCCGTAAGAAGGATCATTTCTGGCCTAGGAGGAGTTTCTAAGATCAAACGTGTGATTTTCTAAGACTTTGCGCATGACTGAGTTATCCATAAGTTCTATTGCGCCACTGTGGTTGCTTTGCAACACCATGTATCCCTTATGAAAGGGAACATTAGCAACATTTTAATACATTTTAAAGGTTAAAATAATAAGGTTATAGTGTAATGGAGCTACAATACGTAACAATTGTAGCCTACCTCTGAAAATCAAATACCATAGAAGATAAAATAAATATATATTAAGAAATACCATCACAACACTTTCTATTGAGTACCACATGGACACACTATGTTCCAATAGACATATTACAGGAGGAATATTAATCTACCACTCAAACTCCTATAGGCCTAGTAGTCCAATAGAGGATAAAAATACCATAAAGTTTGATAAGGTCGATACAAACACACACACACACACACACACACACACACACACACACACACACACACAGTCCCGATGGGAATATTACAGTGACACTATGAGAAAAAATACCATAAAATATGATAAAGTCACTGTAAACACACTACAGAAGTCCCTATAGGAATATTATAATGATTTAATGTTGCGTCAGCCAAGTGCAGCGCAACATAGACAGCGCCCACAGAGATAAAACATTGATTGAGTTAGTTTGAGGTCTCTGGTATCATTTCAGGACAATAATGGGACTCCTGCTCCAACATGTGTAATCTGTAAGCGGTTTAGCCGGCGCAGCCTGAATAGACGCAACTCCGCTCTTATTTTCATCATGGCGCGACTCGTTTCAGACGTCGCTCCTGCTCTGAAGGTAAACCAACACACACACACACACATACACACATGCCCGGTTCAGCAGATACCGGTCCGTACTGTGGCTTATCCTACAATATAGACTAGACTCCCGGGATAAATATTAGGGATAAATATTGGTGACGCAGGTTGCGCTTTAATCTGCCAGGTAGCCGAGACGCTCGTGCGGGTAAAAAGTAGTTAAAAAAACAGACAGATAGGGTGTTACAGCTTACAACTAAAATATCCAAGTCGTTGATTCTCTTACTATTTAGTGACATTTTATGTCACAACACTGTCACCTCCAGTGGTACAGTCTAATGCCGTTTGGTTTTGGGTGGCCAGTGACGTAATTCTGCCACAATATCTATTTCTGTCCACGTCTGCATCAAAATATTGAATACAGTTTACAGTAGCCTATGACTTTAATTACAATGATGTAATGAACATGACGTTGATATAATGCAACCTGCTTTCTCCAAACGCTGAATGTGAGTACCATCTTTTTATGAAAAATAAGTATAGCCTAATAATCCTATAATAAAATTTGCTATAGCCTACAAATATCTAAGCAAAACTACTGGGAATGTTGTAGTGATACCTGAGAAACTGGAAAAACAAAAATATGTATTACAATTTATAGACGCACACTATTAGTTTCTATAGGAATATTATAGGCTAATTATTGTCTTTTAATTCATAGTAATTTAAATAGGGATTAATATGTAGTGTGTCTAATTGGGAAGGAACCAATAGGTGAGCACTCCCAGGTTATTTGATCAGCCACCTTCATAAATTATGTAAAACTGTCGAAAGGAACGTAAGATGTGTTGCGTTCACGGCCAGACAAAAACCTGTTATTCTGGTTATCATCCATATAGGCACTACCGCACTCACTGCATTTGCATTTGTTATATGACTGTGAGCTCTGTAGGTTCTGTAAAATGGAGTGACACTGCATCTTATTATTTTCATTACTATGGTAACATTGTTCCGTTTCTCTCCAGGCGAGCGGTGACCTGTCCAGCAGTCAAATGGACGACAACAACATTCACAGCTTCAAGGTATTGACACGATCGCTGTAGATTTTGTGTTGTTTTCAAGTCTTCTGTGGGTCTCAGGTTTGTAGCGTGGCTGACATACAATGCTCCAATAGAGGTCAGTAAAGGTTGATCTCTTTTTAATCCTTTTAAATGACATTTCTTCTTCATGATGCTGATTTAACGGCACCTACCCTCAGTACCTGCTCCAGCTGCAGCATCTTGAAGTTTCCTTGGAGTCCTGACACTCAGAAATGCCCCCTGTTACTCCACATATAAGCTGCTCCAGCACCGCTTCTTGTCCTCATGTTGCCAGGCGCAGTGCCAAAAAGGCCTTTCGGAGTCACAGTCATCCAACGGCGTTTTCAGTTTGACAACAAACACATGGAAAACTAATCCGACAGAAATCCCGGTGCTTGGATCCGTCAAAGTCGACTCACTGTCAACCTGAACGATCCTTCGGCTGATCGGCCTTTTCTAAGGCCTTCGATTTATCACTCGAGTTCCCTTCAAACGAAATGATCTCCATCTTGTTGTCATTGTTGGGACTCCTGCGCTCTCCCTCGTCCTCCTCCTCTTCCTCCTCCCGCTGTGCCGCCTGCTCAGCAGAATCCACTTTCCCAGCTCACGCTAAGTAGCTGGGGCTTTGCTTGTTTTCTGACCCTGACTGCCTGAGCAGTAGACAGCAGGCTCAGGTAGAGATTAGGGTGGACACGAGCAGACGCACACACACACACACACACACACACACACACACACACACACACACACACACACACACACACACACACACACCCATGCACATGCACTAGGATGAACAGTGGCTTTGGGTTGGAGATGTGTGCCACCTTTTGCTTCCACTGAACAAATCGGAAGATAACTGCAAGTGTTGACCTTTGCCACTCTTCTGCAGATTGATTTTGTCACGTTAGGCCCTTTGGTGTGTGTGTGTGTGTGTGTGTGTGTGTGTGTGTGTGTGTTTGTGTGTGTGTGTGAAAGAGGGTTTCTCAACCTACTGTAGGTAAAGATTACCCCAGAATTTGGATCTGTCTGCCTTTTGCCACCTTTTGCTTCCACTGAACGAATCGGAAGATAACTGCAAGTGTTGACCTTTGCCACTCATCTGCAGATTGATTTTGTCACATTAGGCCCTTTGGTATGTGTGTGTGTGTGTGTGTGTGTGAAAGAGGGTTTCTCAACCTACTGTAGGTAAATATTACCCCAGAATTTGGATCTGTCTGCCTGCCCCCCCCCCCCCCCACCCCCACCCCCACCCCACCATCCCTCCCTCCCCAGGTCTCTTACACACCTGAAGACAGGCAGGTATACAGCAGCGTTCATATTTATAGTCACTTAATCCTGGCCAAACGGCGGCTGGACTGTATGTGAGGTGAGGGAGGCAGGTAACAGTGAAGATGGATTATGGCTCATACTGAGGACAAAGATACCGGTCTAATCACTATTTATAGACTACCACTGTGTTGCTGTGAGTTGCGGATGGTCACTAACGGCGACGTCAACAATGTTCAATAGTTGCCAAAAGATGTTAAAGAAGCTAAGATCCCAGAGTCTGTCCCAGAGAGAAAGCAGATACTTTCTGGAGAGAGAATCGTCCTCTGAAAATACTATTAAAACAGGTGAAATAATGAGTATTTATAGTGGCCATTTAATGACACATCGGAAAGACAAATAATCAGAAACAGTAAGAGTTTATTGGTGACTTTCTGTGAGAAGAAGGCCTATGAGAAAATAAAACGCTCGGTGTAATCTGACCACACTCGCTCACCGCTTCTCAGTCTGTGTAATCTGGGATTACGGTGCAGGCGAACCTCCCGCACCGGGGGGGGGGGGGGGGGGGGGGGAGCTAACATGGCCAGCCTAATCCCAACCACAGCCAATCAGAACAGAGAACTGACTGAGTGACGGGCAGAGGAGGAAGCATCGCCTCTTGAATAGGAGAATCATGTTGGAATAACTCGGTTTTGCTTAACAGATGGAAAGATCAGCTCTCCCAATTGTTTTTCTACTTACAGTTCTATCAGGCGACAGTTTCCTGATATCAGACAGAACTGTCAACTCGTCACACTCCATTTCCATCTTCAGTCTGACATTGCCTCCACTCTAACCGATTTCCGTGGGGGAGGGGCACTCGATTTTCCCTAACCAATCACTACAGACCAACCTCCTGAATCTAACGTCATATTAAGTCGACGCTGATGCGTAGCCATGACAACACCAGAGACGGTTCAGAAAGTATCGAGCATCTTTGACAACACGGAGCGAAGTAAAAACAAAGTATTTCGGATTTCAAAGTAATTGGTACTTTTAATTGATTCAGAACAGCCTGGATAGCAGCGTCTATCTTGTCTATAGCGGTCGCCATTGTTGTTATTACTCCTCCTTGGTTCCGGTGCACAGCTTGACAACAGTTTGACAACAGCTTGACAACAGCGTTAGTTAGTTAGGTGCTCATTGGACCGATCATTTTTCAACCGAGAAACTGCTGTTTCATGTCACGATGCCAGACCAGAATGAGTCAACTCGGTGGAGTGGGCGGAGTCAAAGGGCTGGACCCAGGCACCCTAGGGGTTGTAGGGTGACACAATGAATAGGGAGAATACCTTTCAACTGGATGAGCAAGATTCAAGCAACTGGATGAGCCAGATTCAAGCATCCGCCCTGCTGAAGTGTCCTTGAACAAGGCACCAGCTCCAGGGTGTGGCTCTGTATCTGAGCCTGACCTTTGACCTCCCGGTATAGCGGGGTCAAGAAAAAAAGAGATTTTCCAAACAGATCCATACAGCATCACACTGATTATGATTACAGTGTTCTTTTTTTCTCTTGTCCCCATATAGCCACAGCATGGGAGAAGTTACAGTGTAACTGGCCAAATGTTGGGTTTAAATGTGATAACCCAGCTGCTCAAAGATTTACTGCTGAGGAGAAGTGACCAGAAGTTACCTTTGGCTTCTGCTGCTCATGGCAATCTGTCAGTCAGCCTGTCACAGTGTCACTGCTACAGCCCATAGCGACCCCTGCTGGTCAAACCCAATTAGATAGAGACAAGGAATTTGACAAGGAAATAGAAATAGACTGCTACTCTTTTTTCTTGATGAACTGATTTTAATGTGATGTTGTTTTTAGCATTAACATCGCTGTTGCATTATATTATTGCTGGTGGGATGTATAAGGTTACTGTGGAGGCCTCTCTCTTCTTTACTGCCTGTCATCTGTTTTATATGTTGATGTTGTGTGGTTATCGTTGTGTCTGTATTTTATATCACTGCTGCAAACAGAATTTCCCCTCGCGGATAATAAATATTTGACTTGACTCGACTTGACTAGAGGGAAAACAGAACTGAGAAGTGAGAGCGTCTCTTTATAGTGTGTTTGTCTGTCAGCCAGATATCTCAAAGATTTATGAATGGACTTCCATGAAATTTGGTGGACAGATAGGGCCAAGGAATTATTGGTTAGATTATGGTGGTGATCTGGATCTGGGATTTCTGCCCTTAGACGATTATCTTTTTTAGCCATAACTTTGAAACTAACGGAGCTAGAGACTTGATTCCAAATCCTAACGGTATGTTTGCAGGGTCAAGAAATGAATTTAACTGAAACTTTAAGCAATAGGAATGATGTTGTTTAAGGGAATTGGCAGAGGTTTGTGCTTTCTGAGAGTCTTCTTGTTTTCAGATGGAACAGTTGAAAAACATAGCAAACTGGAGAGAGAAAAGTGGATTCATACCATGAATTCAGCCGCACCTTGCTTCACATTCATATAGTTCCACACATTCACACCTGACCCTAACCCTAACCCTAACCCTTCCAGTACAACCAGTCTTCCACTTAAGGGCACATCAACCGCACTTCTCCTGTCCAGAGAAGCAAGCCCACTTCTCTAACACTTCTCTAACATGTCCCCAAATTTTACTATTTCCCAGACAAGCACACTACAGAAACTGTATTTCACTGTCTGTTAACCCACTTGCCTCGAAATCTCTTTCTATGGGAATCTGAGAAGAATGATAACCATTTGTATTTACATTTACATTTCAGGCATTTAGTTGATGCTCTTATCCAGAGTGACTTACGATGAGTGCAGTAGTAGGATAAGCATAAATTCTTAGATCACCAACAAAGGTCAGAGCCACAGTACGCAGATGTTCCTGCAGCCCTAGAATGATCATGTATATAAACAGTGTTAGGAAAATAAATAGGAGCAACAAGAGCTAAGGACAGAGGCAGAAGGCATAGTTTTTTTAAATTTCAAAATGAGAGTAGATTGGAACAAGTAGAGGAGGAGGAAGATACTGTATGGGAGAGGTGAAATGATTTAGAGTGAAGAGATGAGTTTTCAATTACAGATCTAACACAGAATGGACCAATCTTTAATTAACACTTACTCATGATGCTAATTAGGATTGTTTTTTCCTTTACAGGTGACTAGGAATTAGCTGAAATGTGAACAAGTTGCTGCTAAAATGAAACGTTGATACAAACTACATTCTAACCTCCTGCTGTTGTGTTTGCACCAGGCAGCTGACCTGGTGATCCAGCTGTCCTCGACCCCCAAGACCAAACCGGACCCGTCCAACCTCGTGTTCGGGACCGTCTTCACTGACCACATGCTGACCATAGAGTGGAGCGCGGCCGAGGGCTGGCAGGTACCCCACATCAAGCCCTTTGGGAACCTGTCTCTCCATCCGGCCTGCTCATCCCTGCACTATGCCATACAGGTACAGTGAGCAGTTTTTTTTTCCATCTATGGGGTTAAAAAATGACAAAAATATAATCTCATGTTTCTTTTAGAGTCCCCCCACAATGTTTGTTTGTTTTTTATAATTGCATGTATCAACAAGGACATGCCTATAATTGTGTACAATTAATCCAATGTCAATGACAGGTTCAGATAAAAACAAATTCTTCCTAATTTCTATCTTCTTCTAACTTCTTCTTCTACCTTGTTAGGTTTAATTTAGCTGAGACAGTTACTGTCATTTTTTTTAATTTTACATTTATCTGACTAGTTTTCTGCAGTGCTTAACACACAGGCTCCTAACCTTTTTTAGAAGATCAAAATAAATAAATAAATAAATGAATAAATAAATAAATACTAGCCTTAACTAATAGCCCATGTGTCATAACAGTTACAAAGTGCTTCACAAGATCAATAAAAATGACATGTATGTAGGCTTTTCAAGCTCCGTGGCTTCCATAGTGGTTTCTGTGTAGTCCAAAAGCTGTTTGCAGTACATTTTCATTTTAAAATAACATTTATCTATTTACACGGTCATCTTAGTTTAATTTAGAATTAACTCCATGATCAGGAAATCCTGCTTTAGACTGTTAAATACCTTTAAAATTCAAAACAAGGTGTATGATGATACCACACTGAGCAACATGGGGTAAAGAGAGACAAGGATGCAATGCACATTATGCGGTGCTCCAGTTAACCTTTATATTACAGTGAGAAATGGTTAAATGGAGACAGACAAAAGCAAGACAAAACACATTTTATAGTTGCAACTTTTTCATCCCGTTGTAAATCAAAATGCAGGTCTATTTTGCAGCAGTGTCATGAAAAATGTTCCCTGCTTAACCTGCATTGTTATCTCTGGTGCAGCACAAGCCTTATTTCTACATTTGGATGAAGGAGTGGACCTCCAGACCTCCATGTCGGTTAGTTACCGTGAGGTTTAACGACACAATGTTCAATTCCATTACCGTAAGGAATTAAAATGAGTGTTGGTCTGCTTTTGAGGTCATTGTCAGCGAGGCTAAGTGGCTGCTGGCACTTTGTAATCAGCCCATTATCTGTTGTCTTTGTTCCGATGTCTTACACAGAGTTCGACTCTGCTGCCGGGCGAATGAAAAGCTCTGCCTCACATCTACGACCTCATTACATCTGCTTTCAGGCCGAGCCACTGCTTGAGGGTCTGAGACAGAAAGCTTATTGTACTTTTGATAGAATGGCTGCTGTAACAATTGAAGGCCACAGAGCGTGAAGAATAGAGGATTTTTTTTTTTTTTAATCTAGTTCTATTCTTTTCATGTTTCTTTTTCAATTTGCGATATAAATAGCTGTGGGAGGATAACAATTGTTCTCAAGGCTACTCTATCATCTTGCTCTGTCATTGACTTTGTTTTCTCCACTGTGCGAGTCAAAGTGGGGCTCCCCATGGCTCCCCGAGAATATTTCCCTTTCTTTTCCTTTCTTTTGTCTAGTTTGTTTTGTAGAAATAAACCCCTCATCTCTTCTATTCTCTTTTCTCCTTTATTCTCTTCTTTCCTCGTTTCTCGTCTCGTCTCCTCTCCTCTCCTCTCGTCTCCTCTCCTTGTCTCTTCTCTTCTCTTCTCTCCTCTTCTCTTCTCTCCTCTCCTCATCCCTCCTTTCTCTTATCCAGTTGTTTGAGGGGATGAAGGCGTACCGCGGGTGCGACAGCAGAGTGCGTCTCTTCAGGCCGATGCTCAACATGAACCGCATGGCCAAGTCTGCTGAGAGAGCCTGCCTGCCTGTAAGAACACAACCATGGATGTAAAAGATGAGAAAATGCATGGACGGATGGATAGATGAGAGAATAGATGAACAAATGGATAGAGAGAGTGATGAACAAATAACTTCTTTTACCTACAAACTGTAACACAAGTTTAACTTAATGTTCCACTTGTGCTATTTCACCTCTTTGCCACCTCTTACCTTCATTCTTTGTTTCTCTGTCCTTTTCTCTCTCTTCCTCTCCTCTCTCCACTTCTCTCCTTCTTCTCCTCCCTCTCTCCCTCCTCCAGGCCTTTAATCGGTCTGAGCTGCTGGAGTGTATCAAGCGGCTGGTGGAGATCGATCAGGACTGGATTCCTCAGTCTGACTCAGCCAGCCTCTACATCAGACCAACTTTTCTGGGCACAGAGGTAAGGAGGATCAAAACTATAGTGCTGTAATCTCCTAAAAGCTCCAACTACACCAGTTTTGGGTATTTATTTATTTTTTTTATGTTTTTACAAGAGTTGAATGTTTACACTGGGTAAGATTCATAACCTGAAGATATATTAAGACATTTTGAAACCCATTGTAGAAAATGTAAAATACACCGTGTCGTTCCAAAAATAAGGCTGGTTCTCTTTATTTCTGAAATGTTGACCGTTTAAAAAAAAAAAGATTTTCATGTGGCAACAGCAATAGGCTCATACACATGCATATTTAAACAAAACTAGGGAGAGCTTTCCCTTTCAGTGGCTGAGAAATTAGCAACATTTGAATTTTCAGGACAATTCCTCTGGGAAATAAGGTGACAATGCAAAGAAATAGCTGAAATTACATGACTTAACTGCTTTGAAGCCAAAGACAGTGCCAGTTCCACATGCATCCATTGTCTCCCTAGTCAGCTGGTGAAGAAATGAGTGAAAAAATTTATGTTTTTGTATTTGTACGAGTCTTTGAAGGATTTCACTCCAAATGCTGTATAACCATTTTGGAAAAAAAATTGTTACCATCAGTAATTATTTAACAGTAGTTATTCATCAGTAAACTTTTCAAAAACACAGATGATTTTATCCTTAAAAACAAGCATTTTGAATACAAAGGCCTTTAGATGGTTCATAACTTTAATAAAAACCCAAACTGTGCTTAACTTTCGTACGAGTAAGCTTACTGTTTTTTCCGAATGGATGGTACATCATTTAGGAGTGAAACTAACTAAATCTGTGTGTGTGTGTGTGTGTGTGTGTGTGTGACCCACGGTAGCCATCTCTGGGTGTGAAGAAGCCGTCCCGGGCCTTGCTGTTTGTGATCCTGTGTCCAGTGGGATCCTACTTCAGCACCGGGGCGAAGCCGATCTCCCTGTGGGCCGACCCCAAATACATACGGGCCTGGAAAGGGGGGACTGGAGACTGCAAGATGGGAGGGTGGGTGGGCACATACACACACACATACATACACACACACATACACATACATGTTATTATTTTGTTCAATGAATCAAACTTTTTCTGATGTAAAATGCATCTCTTGTAAAGTTAAATGAGCCTGGGTTCATGGTGTTTGGTGTTATACGCTTTATCATACACACTGTTATACTTAATACACATACACTCACATACACATAGTCATACTAGAACACACACGTACACATACACACACATGCACATACATACACATGGAACAACATGCACGCACGTTTTGTTCTGCATTTCAGACATTTATCTAACGCTCTTGTTAGATAGAGAAGTGTAAGGAAAGGAAGTAAGACAAATACACACACACTCAGGCAAAAAGTATGTGTGTGTGTGTGTGTGTGTGTGATGGACATGTGATATCATGTCCATCATCATGGGGATACAGTATCTGGTATGCTTTGTATTCGAATGTAAGCTTTTGTGCAAGCCATAAGGCTCAAATGGGCCTCCTATCTCAATCTAAAAAACATTTCTAAAACATGATACATTGTTTGGATTATTAAAATAAAAGCATTTCCAATTTTAGCCCCATGCAGTGACACTCTAACACTCTAACTGCAAACAAGGTAGCAGATTGTGAAAAAAAGAAATCAGTTTGAATCCGTGTAATTTACCCCTGACACAAATTCACAAGAAGTTTCTGCTAATAGTTTTCGCTGGATTCAGGGATAAAGAGCTTTGCGTTGCATTGTGGCACTTTATCAAAGGGTCACACTCACTGCTGTGTCTGGCAGCGACATTGTGTCCACACACACACACACACACACACACACACACACACACACACACACACACGCACACACACAATACTACTATAGTATGACCGTAAAATGTTGTCACAAATCTCCTTCACCTACACCACCATTACATAATCCATTTTAGACATTGTTATTTACATATATATTTTAGTTTATGGTCTACATTTAATCTGTGTCTATCAACTACACAGCTCAGAAGTCTTCTATACTATGAAATACATATTTGAATATAGAGTATATAATATACCATATAAACTGTCCTACAAATGCAGACAGCAGCAACGACTTTTTGTGTTTCAAGGGTCAAAAGACATGATTACATTGTAGATTTCTTATCAACAAAAATTAAATCCATAGATGCTTATTTAAATACACTATTGCCTTGTGTACCAACAGTGATTTTGTTGGGACAATTTGAAGTCTTTTTTCTCAGTTTCACCACCCATGCATTTTCAGACAGCACTGTAGCCACTAAAGCATAAATGGTATTATTGCCTTGGGTTTTTGCAGGAACTATGGAGCGTCCATCTCTGCCCAGTATGAAGCAGTGGATTATGGGTGTCAACAGGTGCTGTGGCTGTACGGAGAGGACCACCAGATCACTGAGGTGGGAACCATGAACGTCTTCCTGTACTGGATCAATGAAAACGAAGGTAAGTCCACAATACCAGAATCCCTTTCATTTCTAAAGTATTGTATTGGTAAAGAAGCCATTTGAAGCATCTCTAATTCATAGGATTTCCATGACTGTTTCCAATCAAATGTGTGCTGCTTGACATTGCTGTCCTCTCCTCTGCTTCTCCTCCTGTCAAAACAAGGCTGAGCTGCAACAAAAGCATCCTGTATCTGCCATTTTCACTGCATACTGGAAGCTTTCTCTTTTTTGCTCTCTCCCATTGTACTTATTGTTAACTTGAAGGACTTTGGACTTGTTCTGACTCAATCATTCTCTTTTTCACCAGATTGTGAAAATGATTTTCAATTTGGACAAATATGTCCTGGTTATATCTATCAAAATACAATTAACAGGGGCCTTCAACACCAGGGTCACTCCCAGGAAAGTAAAAGTTACTGGCAGCCACGCAAAGCAGCAACATGTTCTTGGTTGAATCCAGCATCCAGAGATAACTGTGCAACTGTGACCTCTAGTGGCTGTGCAGTGTCAATACAACATGAAGGCATGTAGCATCTCCTCGTTTTGTTTTTCTCCAGAGGAGGAGCTGGTGACGCCGCCTCTAGACGGCATCATCCTGCCTGGCATAACCAGACAGAGCATCGTGGAACTAACCAGGAAATGGGTGAGAGAGAGAGGGAGACAGAGAGAGAGAGAGAGAGAGAGAGAGAGAGAGAGAAAGAGAGAGAGAGAGAGAGAGAGAGAGAAAGAGAGAGTGAGCACAGGATGTATATGGGTGTGTTTGTGTGTCTGTGTGTTAACATGCACATCTGTATTCTTGTGACTGTAAGCGTGGATGCATGTGTGTGTCTACATATGCTCATGTGCATGCACGGCTGCTCTGGAGGCAGAAATAAACCTCAACAGATAGAGCCAAAGAACCACAGTTTTTTGGAGTGCAAGCTAACTGGCAAACTTGAATGGCAAAGACAGAACTCTGGTCAAAATATAAATAATAATTAGAAATGGAAACGGCTTCCTTTTTCATTCATTCATTCATGACCATGGCATTCATGATCTTGGAAGGTCAGCAGCTAGCTAACTAGCTAATCTAGATAAGTAAGTAGGCTGTGGCTTGATTGCATTTTTTCAGTTAGTAGCAGAGTGCTAGCCTTCATAATATTAGCTTCCTCCTCTCTTACCTGTTGCCTTTTGCACTGGGCTTCAAAGGTTACTTTGCCAGAAACACTGTGGTACTTTGGCTCCACCCACAGAGGTTCAACTCAACCACTGAGATTGTTTCTGCCTCCAGAGAGAAATGTTTGCACAACTAAAACTCCAGTCTGCAAACCTTCCCTGGATAAATTATTGCTAAAGACAAAGCCTAAAGTGGCCAGGTAGGAATTTTCTAAACAGCCTTTTCCCTGTGACTCCTGTGCTCTCTCTCCCCTCCCTCTCTCCTCCTCCCCCCAGGGTGAGTTTAAGGTGACGGAGCGCCACCTGACCATGGGGGATCTGTGCTGCGCTCTGAAGGAACAGCGGGTGAAGGAGATGTTTGGCTCCGGCACCGCCTGTGTGGTCAGTCCAGTGGGACACATCCTCTACCAGGGAGAGGTACGACACTTATCTTTCTATCTCTCTATCCACCAATATAAACAATTCCATTTTCAGGAACATGTTAAACTTCAAGTTCTTCAGCGGTCATTGCTGTGGTGTTTCTGCACTGCACTGGAGCTCGCCTGTCAATCAAACAATGTGGGCGGGACTGTGACGTCTTTTCCCTTGGTTTGAGTTTCTGTAGGTGACGCTCTTTTCTTTGTCTGTCTGTTTGCTGCTGTTGGAAATGTGTAGCATCACTTCATGTAAGGCAGAGGATTTTCCCCAGGCAAGACCTACCAGACACTGGGTGTTTAGAACAGAACAAATGTAAAAGCTTTCATGACCTGGGTCTAGGTTGAATCACCATTTTGTTATATCAATTGGCAGCAAAATGGACATTTATTCATATGAAAATGTTGTGGATTATTATTTTAATTTAGTCTTTTTTCCTTAAAAGACCCTATCCTATATAAATTACATCAGTTGGATACTACTTCCTATAATGTATACTAAGAATTTACATCATAAAGCCTTAAAATGTGGGTAAACTCTATTCTGCAAATAAGAAGGTGAGTTTATGTGGGTTTACTGTATGTATTCCTGTATATATCTATCCATCTATCTGTCTGTCATCCATCTCTGTATGTGACTATGTTTAAGATCCATTTTGGTTTGTTTAGCCTACTTTGAAATTGTAATACGCCCTTATTATAGATTACCTGTCAATGAAAGAATTCATATTTTCTTCTCTGAAAAATTGCTCCTTTTTTTTTTTTTTGCTCTCAAGAATGACACACTTTCCTCACAGATAATCCTGGCATCCTGCTTTACACTGACATGTTGAGTGATGGATTAGGTGTATTTACAGGAGCTCTTCTCCAGTCTTGGAAAAGCAATAATCATTACCTCATGGCTGATACTTTTAGGTGTAGCCCATCTATAATTTCTCATTTTATCATTGTACACTTGAAGCCTTATTTTGCCCTTTCCTATTGTGCTTCTTGATAACTTGAAGGACTTTCGACTTGTTCTAACTGGAGCATCTTTTTTTTTTTAATTAATGAGTTAATGAGTTTTTTAATATGAAAGTGTTTTATATAGAACATTATTACAAGAAAGTAGTAAGAAAAAGCAGTTATATGTAAATAGTTTTCGAAGTGTTAGTAGTTCAGAGCTTGATGAATGAGGCTCATGGTCTCTTGTGACCAGATGGACAGTTTTCAACTTTAGAAGGTTATCAGAGCCTGTGGCGGCTTGTTTTAATATGTTTCCATACTTAATATGTTATTTGGTATAGAATTTAATATGTTATTATATTTAATATGGTAACAAGTAGTTTCGCATAAACTGATTATCTTGTTAAAATTATGTGTGTGTGTGTGTGTGTGTGTGTTTGTGTGTGTGTGTTTCTAGCACTTGCACATTCCCTGTCAGGAGGAAAACTCCCAGCTGGCTTCCCGACTGGTCAAGGAACTCGCAGATATGCAGGTTGGTGGATGCACACACACACACACACACACACACACACACACACGCACACACACACACACGCACACACACACACCCAGATGTTTCCCCTTGCTCAGTAACATTAACAGCTGGGTGAGCATCTGTCTTCCCTGCACCCCTGTCACCCTTAGGACTCTGTTTCCATGTAGTACCAGGCTCCTGTAATTAAAGCCTTCAGACGTGTTACTATAGGAGGACATTTTGACACCAGCCATTGTAGGAAGGACAGCTTCCCCACTTCCTGTTGTAGCTGGGAAACCAGTGCTTTGCAGCCCCCCTGGTGCGCTGAAAGTACAAACCTGTCAAAGAATGAAAAGTGGAAATGGAAGTGGGCGGAGCTACAGGGCTGAAAGGGCCTGCAGTGCAAATGTGAACGCTTTGAAAATGTATTATACTTCGGCTATCAAGTGTATTTATGCTCTGGCGGTATTGTTAATGCTTGGCAACTCATTCTCATTCAGTCTCCTACTCAAAAAATATATATTAGTGACTAATCAACATTAATTAGCAAAGAGGCTTCATTGATAGTAAATTGAAATGTTCCGACTGACATATTGAATTGGAAACATGGCCAGTGAAAAGCAAGGCCTAACAAAACATAATATAATATTCATGAGGTGACTTCTCATCTTCCATCCTGCATAATTTGCATTGCAGGACTATTATCCAATATATAACTCAATAAAATAAAATTACCAGTTAATGACGCAGGTTATTTATAAATTAGATTTTAGAACAAACCTCCCCCCCGGTCCTAACTCAATGTATACCTACTGCACACATTATCTAGTGGGTAAACGTATAATGCCTCTAATGGGTGAAATATCTTATTAAGTAATGAGCAATAATTTGAAAAGTGAATATTACACATGCCCTAGAAGTACGCCGCCTCTGCTGTCTTTAATGATCTGCACAACACTTCACTTTTAAACAGATTTATAATGTGCTTTGCTGAAGGCTTAATTTGTGTTAATGAGTGTGTTATGTATCGCTAATTTTTTGTGATTGTATTGTGTAATGAGCCTATTATAAGGAATATGGACTTCCTTATTTTCCCCCTTATTCTGGAGAGGCCATCATATGGTTGAGAACACTATCAAGACTAGAAGGCAGCTGCAGCTTCTGTAAATGTTTATGCTTGTTTATTGTTTGTCTTCTGGGTTTGATTTTCCAACAAAATAGCATGTAAATGCAAAGCTGTTTAGTAGCTGACTTGGAAGTCCCAGATGTCGGACTTTCCCCACCAGCACTTAAACGCAGCGTAATAGTTATGGCTAAAAAATGAAAATCGTCTAATAATGGAAATCCCAGGAAATCACCACCAAAATCGAATCGAATGATTGGACCGAGGCCGATCTGTCCACCAAATCTCAGCCAATTTCATTTCATAACTTTTTGACATTGGAGATAACAGATACTATCGAGCGAACCCTAAAAATTATCTTATCTTTTCTTACACTGAAACAAAAGTCCGCAATGGTGATTATGAGTGGGTATGATCTCCGACTTGAGATTGCCAGGTCAGATGTAAGCTCGGTCTGCATGATATTATAATGAGTGTCCTCGGTTTACTAGTGTTTACTCACAAATATTCATGACTTGGGGCGGGTTTATAGGTTGATGTAGTAAATACATAGGTAGAGTGGGGTAAATATAGGTTGAGTTTACAGTCTTCCACATCCAAACCATAAACAGAACTACAAACACCTGCGAGGCTCCTAATTCGTGTCGACTATCTATCTTAAACACCCTCTTTGACTGAGCGGACTCTTTGATATTCAGCCCTCCTGAACTCCCAAACTTCCTCTAAAAACTTTGATTAGTTGATGTGGCTAATCTCTCCTCTTCTTTTATTTGTCTTTGTCTCTGTCTTTGTCTCTCTGCCTATCTCTCCCTCTCTATCTCTCTCTCTCTCCCTCTCTCTATCTCTCTCTTTTGTCACTCTTTCTCTGCTTCATCTCTGTTTGTTTCTCATCTCTCTGGTCAGTCAGGTGATTAGCATATCTGCTCTCTCCATCAGCATGGCCTTGTATACTTGCGTGTGTGTGTGTGTGTGTGTGTTTGTACGAAGTACATCTATATGTGTTTTATGTCTTGTCTGCATGTGTGCGGGGGCCTGTAGCGATAGCATCTTTCTTGTGGTTCAGAGAGAGTGAGAGAAAACAGAGAGAGAGAGAGAGAGAGGGAGAGAGAGAGAGAGAGAGAGTTGTTGAGCGAGGAGAGTTGCAGATAGGGCAAGACAAACTCTCGAATGCGCTCATTAAGCTCGCCATAATTACACAAACTCAATTATTGCCTCAGCCTTTTGTGATCTTCAAAGCCAAGACGCTGCAAATGAAGCCTCGAACAAGTGGAGGAGGAGGAAGAAGAGAGTGTGTGTGTGTGTGTGTGTGTGTGTGTGGGGGGGGGGGGGGGGGGGGGGGATGATGGGGAATGGGCGGCAGCAAAGCTTAATGAACAATAAAATCGACAAAACGCTCGAAAAACGCCGCGCTCCTTCCGCGATGCTGTTAAATCTGTTGACATTTCATTTGGAGGGAAACAGTACGCCGTTATCCCCCCCCGTTCCCCCCCACCCCCCACCCCACCCCCTCTTGAAGACAACATTGTGCAACAAACAAACGAGTGGTCTGAGGCAGCAGATGAAAGATGGGTTTACTAAGTCGCCCCGCTGTTCCTCTTTCAAGTTAATTAGAAATCACATTCTTTTGTTTCCCCTTCGCAGGCGCTTATTTACTTTCTCACTTCGACCATTAGAACAAATTTGCAACATGAGACGCAAATAATTGGATTTGTCTCCGCGGCTGTCACGGATTGGGGAACATTTTGTTTTGATTTTTATTATCTTTTTTTTTTTTTTTTTTTTTTGTCTGTTGTGTTGTGTTCTGTTTGGTGGCTGAGTTTGCAGATTTGCTCGCGGATATTTGTTTTCATTTTCTGATTCGTGTTTTGCTCGCAATTAAGCGGCGCCGGGCGAGAGAAGTTTAGCAGCTGGGGAAAGAAGAAACCGGTTCCTGCTTTTGGGCCCAGTGGGACCCGAGAGACTCTCTCTTTTAACCTGTTCATGACCTTTGCTCTCTTACAGTACGGACTCTCTCTTTTAACCTGTTCATGACCTTTGCTCTCTTACAGTACGGCCGCACCCCTAGTGACTGGACCGTCCTGGTGTAGCGGAGACAACGGAACCTGGAACACACACACACACACACACACACACACACACACACACACACAATCACGCACATGTCTACACAGAAAGACACAATACAGTATGGAAGCAATACAACCAAACAGACATTCATATCCCAAAGACAGACTACAGAAACCATGCACATGTTACGCACAAGTAACACTAAAAATATGCAAGATGGTGCAAACTATTTATTAGCACAGGAAGTCTTGTGCATGTACTTTTAGATGTGCAATAATCTCACTCTGACTGCAATATGACTGCTGGATAGCCAAAGTGGAAGCTGAAGTGGCTCTGCACCACTTTACCTCCCTCAACACTTTAATTAACGACTAACGCACGACTGTCCACAGTAATTAGCAGAACTTCAAGTAATGTCTCACCCGTACACACGCAATACTGCACAATATCTTACAGTATTCCACCGTGACTCGCTCTGCTCTCTCTCCTTCACAGAATGAATTCCCATAAAGCGTCTTAGGTTTTCACACCTGGCATTAACAGCGTCCTGGGTGATCGGATTGTGATCGGATACGCAAAAAACGCATAAAATCCAGGTGTAGATTAACTCAGCATGTGTGAGAGTGGGATTCCATCATCCAAAACCACATCTGGAGGCCTGAGATGCATTTGGCCACAAAGTGTAAATGTAATGCGTCTCCAATCCACCTATATGAGCTGTGCTAATGGAATAAAATAAACATTTCCACTAAGCAGGGAACACACGCAAATCAAACAGGTGGCAGGGCGCTCAGGTAGTGACATACTTGCCAAAAATGGATTATCAGGATACTGAAGATAAGGAGGTGTTTACTGTCAATTTTAAAGTACCTAAATGTTAAGAGAGGAAGTGACGATCATGAGGGAAGGAGAAATCAGATTTCAGTTTGTATACCGGAGATGTATTTTAATGCCAGGTGTAAATATAATGTGGCTACATCAGATCTAGACACGATCTGGATATCAGAGGCATGTTATTGCCAGCGGTAAATTGAGCTTTAAACTCAGATTAGTATAGCACCGTTGCAAAACAATGGACAGACATGAAACATACAAGTAACTGACTGAATGCTCTCCCCTCCATCAACTCTCCACCTGAACCAGTAGAGCAGAGTGTTACAGAAAAAGAACAAAAATAACGTGTATTTTATTTTCAAATGTAGCGCTGAAATACATTTGGAAAGGTGGGATTAGATCGGAAAAAGATCAAGATGTTGATGATGGCCCTCTAGTAGCTGTTTATGTCATTCTGTTTGCAGGGAAGGTGAGCTGACAGTGACACAGTAGCACAGTAAATGATTTTATACATCAGGAATAGTAGAAACCAGCATTTATTGAAGCACCTTGAATCAGTGGACCTACTGTATGTGCACCCTTAGCACAATGATAACCTGTTTAGTAACCATCATATATGCAATTGTGAGGTGCTGTAATGTAAATGTGGTGTTTGAAATGTGTGATTAGAAGAGTAGACTTCTATTTTATATAGCTTGTTTGTATTCATGATTATTTTACTGGGATAGAGGTTTATTTTTGAATAGTACATTGGCCTTTTTTGCGACAAATTGTAAAGACAAGAGGCATTTTACCAAAGCTGAAAGAGATTTCTAAGGAGGGCAATAATGTCAGATTAATACAAGGTGGATTTTAAAAGCTCCAAAACGTATTTTGCTTAATATGCAGACTTCATGACAAAAATCCAAATAGTGATGAACACCCCAGGCTACAGCTGTAGCTTTGATAAAAACACAAAATGTGTAAAATATATATCAGAAATACTTTATCCAAGTACAGAGTTTTAGCAGCACTATCAATATTACTCCACACTATGTAGTTACAGTCCACATCTCTGGCCCGAGTTCAATTCCCAACTTCTGCAAAGAGATTTTCTGCTGTGAGTGAAGTTTTCATATTCAGTGAAGGTTTCTCTTATTTAGCCATAACCAAACCCTGACACTAAGCCTAACCAAATAGTTTAAGTTGCCTAAACTTAACTGTTAGCTAACCTTTTCACATCCAATTTGTGTCCAAACATGTCATCTACGTTTTAGAGTTTGTTCTTCTTTCATGAAATTTTGTGAAGATCAGCTAAATATAATGGAAAATGTTTACACCATGACATATCTTAAACAAGGGTATCTTTATACTACTTAATGGGGCTCGTCATACATAGATGAAGTCAATAGTACTGGACAAACCATATTTATCAATCCCAATGGTATTCAAAAATAATATAGTCCTAGGGTTAAGCTGATTTAATGTCGGAAAAACGGCCAGAAGTTTGTGTGAAAGAAGCCTTATCAGTCTTAAAAGGGAAACAAAACTCCTGCAGTACCAACTGTCCCTTTGTTACAGTAATGATCATCTCTATCGGAGTATTATAGACCAATGGAGGCACTAGAAATGTAAAAAACAAAAAAATCAGCTGAGGATTTAGATTGCACATTTGTAATGAATTACAAGGCTGTCTTTAGGTCAGTGAAAGCAGCTTCCAGTGAACAGAGTGCTGCTGAGTTGTGATCTTTGTGTAATCTCTCATGTCTTGGAGTTAAACCCTTAAATCCTTGATCTAGTTGCTGTTGCTGTATCCTGAATGTCAATGAAGCACAACAATATCGGTTTTACTCAACATGGAGATCTATACTCACAGATATATGGGGAATAGGCCTACATGTAATGAAACCAGAAAGTGTTGCCTGTTTGTGTCAAGTTGGTCCAACTAATAAATGTACACATGGAACAGTGTGAGTTGTGTTTTTCCATCTTTGTGAGTTTGATATCTTAGTTTGCTCCAGTTTAACTGTTGAATTTGTCTTTTTTGTCCCAGCACACTGAACCAACTGGGTGAATAAATGTATTCATGTATTGTACTAGATGTGGGGAGTCAAAAAAGACTTCCCACACACACATCTCACCTCTGCATCTTTTATTATATACTTGTCCTTCCTTTCATAACGCCTTAACTTGCAAAAGAAAGGTTTTTTGACTGAAATATTAATAC